>NC_089652.1:35347500-35525000 GCF_037042795.1 Molothrus aeneus | reverse complement strand
CGAGCAGCCGTGGGACCCAAACCACAACAAACAAACCCAGGCACCAATTCTTTTTTCCTCCTCTGCATGATATCTGGAGGGAGATGTTCACAGAGAGCCAGTGTAGGAGAGGGGCTTTGCCAAGATTGTCTGTAAACGCTCAAACCAGAGAGCAGAAAAGCACAGTCAAGTGACCCATTCAAGCAATGGGAATTGCTATGGAAATATTCAGGAGTTATTTATCCATAATTAAAAAAAAAAAATATACACCTCACAGAGTCACACCTACAGAACAGGCACTGGAGAACCTACAGAACAGACACTTGTTCTTCCCAGGTTTAACCCCTTTTTTCTCCTAGAGTTATTGCTGAGTGCTGCATTTTGAATTTCAGTAGCTCCTGAGATAATATTGAAGTAAATGTGTTTACGCCCCTAATGCAGCTCCTGAACACAGGGAAACGTTCCTAAATAGTGGAAGAAAACAAAACTTGCTGAAAACACAGAGGGCAAGCTTATCAGAAGCAAAAGGTAAAAGAACCACTAATTAGGTTTACCCAGAATCATTAAGTAGGTTTACAAGAACAAATTGATCAATAAGTTAAAAAGAGAGAGCAAACTAGGGAGATTCCTTTGGTGTTGGGATTAATTCAGTGCCTCCAACAGTCAAAAAGTTCCTTGCTCTAATCACTGTGTGCATCCAGGGCATGCACTGGAGGCTGCAGCCCTCCGTCCACTGCCCATGGCATTAAATCATTATCCATATTTCAGCAAACACCTTTGCCCTCAGGTGAGGTTGCTTAAATGAATAAAAGATTCTCCCTGTTGAATTGTCACTTGATATTTAAGGATATGTCACTACTATCACCTAAATTTTTTTAGGGCACAGGCAAAACACTATCTTAAGCTTTGCTCCTCACTAAAAGCACTCCATCAGACATGGGGAGGTCTGAAGAACCAGAGACACCAGGATGAAATTAGAAAAATAATATATTATAAGCAAAGTAAATTTCCATGTACTCACAGCTAACTCCACACATGGGGCATACAGCACTTCAGCACAGTAAGAATTATTCAAGAGCAAGCTAAAGCAGTAGAGATTTGCTGCCTAAAGTTGTCCAAAAGCCCTGGGAACAACTCCCATAAAAGTTTACCAGTGGAAGCTCTTGTTGGGTTCATGCCTAGAAATGAAACTAATCTCCATATCCTTCAAGAAGAGTCATATCACTGTTTGTTTGAAGACTTTTAAAAGCTTTGTAGGGATTAAATTAATCTTTAAGGACACTTATTATTTTAATATCACAACCACCCCCCTGGGAAAACCAGAAGCAGATAATATAAATATATATTGTAAATATATACAAATCTACATCTGTAGATGCATGTAGACTTATATACCTATGGACTGATTCTCAGCAAGCAGATACCTGCTGCTGGTTTTCCCTTCAATTTGCCTCTGAAAATATCCAGCACCATTGGAGCTGGAGGTCATAAGGACATGCAAGCAAAAAAGCAAAACTCAAGTCTTTTGAGCTAATCAGAAGACCTAAATCCTTTCTTGTACATATGGGATAAAAACACATCAAAGAGCACATGTCAAAGGAGATGACGTAAGTCATCTCCATTATTGGCATTTTATGGAACAGCAAAAGCAGCCCTAAGTAAACAAGAGGCTGGCAGAAACAAGTTAATTTAATAGAGGTGTCATTTTTGAAGATGAGCACTTCTACTCGAGACAGACATATTAGGGTATTTTTCCAAGCGTGAGCAGTTCACCAACAACTAAATGCAGTGTCCTTTGCAGATTCCACTGAATCTAAAAACTATTTTTCTCAAAAGCCACTTTCTTGCCAGCAGTTTTAATTTCTCTGGCCAAACACACAGACAGGCAATCATTTTTTGGGTGGAAAAACACCAAGTCTTCCAGCGTTCAAGTTACTAAGACATCACAGACCTTCACAGCCCCAAAATTTTGGCATATCACCTGCAAGAACCACCTCCAACAGTATCTCTTATTGGAGGAGGAAAATTTTAAGAATTTCCAGCAAGACAGATTCTTACATAAAATAAATATAAAATACATGTGCAGAATAAGTATCCACAAAAATCACTGGGATAAATCCATGTGTTTACAGGCAAAGTGTCTCAGGTATCTCACCACTGAAATCAGGGTATGAACCAAGTGCTGCCCCTGAGGGTTTGCAAGGATTTCCCTTCACTGCTTTGAACCTTATCTGCCCTGCCCTATTTCACCACAAACATTGATGCTGTAAGAGGAAGTTTCTTATCTTCTCCTCACTTTTTTTTTTCTTTTAAAGACAGTCTAAAATTCAGATTTTTTTTCCTTTTTGCAGCAAACAGAAGCAGATCAAATATTTTAATTACTCTTGGGTCATTTGCGCTCATGTAATTTCATACCCACATATCTTCAATATTTATAGCAGACACTGAAAAGATTTAACATATGTAGTTATTTTCACCAAGTAACTCCACACTCTCCCTGAATACAAAGATCTAATTTGTCACCATTTATACAACCCGCTAAAAATCCAGCTAGTAATTCATGTGAACAAGTTTCTCCTCTAAGATTCTAATTAAAACACAAATGCCTTGCACACTTCAAATTGTGATATCCTGTACATGTGTTTTAACTACAGCCTGAGCAGAGGGAGGGGTTTGTAGATAAGATTTATTCTCATATCTGAAGAACATCTACGTAATTAGAGGAACACAATAAAATATACATTTTTAAGAAACTCCAAAATAACAACTCCAGTAAGAAACACATAAAATAGAAATAAAACATTTAAGAAATAATACCAACAGTTTTTGAGATCAAAAATAAAGACAAACTCAAGACTAAAGCAAAATACGATTTACAGGACAGCAATTGCTTGTGTTTGAAAGGAAAGTTCATGTTCTTTGGAGAATACCATGAGGAGCTTTTCAGAAAACAATCCATAAAACAGGAAATTTGCCGTAAAATTGGAACAGTACCTGACAGGGGATCTAGAGGCGGTTTTACAGGGACTGAGTGTGCTTGCTGGTGCAGTGAATAAAAAAAAATAAATAAAAAAATTATGATTATGACACATAAGGGATAGAAACGGCCTCAAAATCTGAGTTATTGAGGAAAAAAAAATGTAAGTAACACATCCCATCACTTTGAGAGCCTTCCATGTTAATGAGAGGTCAAAGCAGTCGCTTTTGGATACTTGCATTTTTGTGTGGATATATTGACACTGCAAGCTGGCTACAGAAATCTTCCACCAAAGGCCACATTTGCCCTCTGTTGCCCACAAATAACTCCAGTGGAATTCAAGAGGAGTTGTATGCACGCATAGCTGGCCCCAAAATCTATTCCTTAAGTTGCTGAAAATCTCCCTGGAACGAAACAAAAGTGATAATAGGAACAGAATATAATAAAATAACTGTGCTCTCTGGAGACCCCAAGACCACATCCTTTGTTTCTCTGAAACATTCCTTGGTAACTTTTCAACTTTGTCTCCTTTTATTGCCCAAACTCTGCAGTACTCCTGTCCTCCTCATCGTCATCTTGGGGTTTTTATCACCGTTCTGCAATTTGTCAGTAACCTCTGTATCTTAAAAAGCAGACCCTAAGCTTTCTCCAGGCCCTCTTTGAGAGAGTGAAGATAGATGTGGAGAGGAGATGTGTTTGACAAACCGACGCTCAGCAACAATTCCTAGGAAATATGGACGACGTCTTTCTCCTCACTGCTTCTATTTTCTGCTTTATCAAAAACTGTGATTCATAATTTTCTGGAAACTGGGGCCAAGTGGGGTGAAAGGAACCATAAATCTCCTAAAAATATATATATGCCTTCAGCCTGTCACTGATGCATGTTCAGCATGGCTCAAACTGTGGGACTTCTCAGGGATGCCTCACATTTTCCCTGGATAGCAAGGAGGGTGTTAGCTAAGACCTGCCAGAAATATTTGCTTATTTGAAGTTGGACTAAAAGTGCAATTCTTAGCACAAATAAATAATGCTACTCTGCCTTACGCAAGTTATCTGCCGTGTCCCTGATTTTGCAAATTCTTGATTGTATTGAGTAATACTAAGTACATATTAATATTTCTACATACTAAAATCAGACAAAAATCTCCAAATGCATTCTTACTAGACATAAATAATTTTATTCTTTCCTTTAAAACACGGGCTAGGTGAAATTCATCTTAGGAATAAAAAAGGAATGGTAAGAACTAATTATGTACTGGAATCAGTTTGTGTAATCTGGCCATATTTGTAACTTCTATTTTTCTGGGAAGGAGGTCCCAAATGGTGTCAGTGTATTTCTTCTATTCTCTAGTCCTAAGGGAAAGTTGACCTTATTTTCATTTTCCCACTCTCCCAGCCTTCGGTTTGCTGCAGAATTCCAGGAAGAACTTCCTGCAGGAGAACAATATCTGGCACCCATCGAGCTGACTAAGTGAAGGAGCAGTATACTAAAGGGGAGGTCAGCTCCAAGTAAATAAAGGTAAATCACTGTTATCCTGGATATGAGACCTCTGAGGCAGAGCTGTAACACCTTTCAGGAAGCTGGGAAGAGCGTGCTGAAGGCTGCTGCTCTCCTGGAAACAGTAAATGAACAGAGGGTCATTCTGTCATAAATCCAGTTGCACTTTAGTGCACATCTTTATCCTATTAAAAAGAAAGCATCAGAAATGTTTCCACTGAACTCCAGGCTTGAGAGAGAAAAGGTTTTCTTGGCTTAATTTGTTTTAGGGGTTTTTTTTAGCTGTTTTGTTAATATTTTTAGTAAATGTATGTACTTTTTGGTGCTATATGGGCATGATCAAAATAACATTAGCAATAAAATTGCCAAAAGCTGTTGGCAAGTCCCCTCAGAGTTTAAGTATTAACATAGATGCACTTTCACAGAATCACAGAAAGATTTCGTTTGGAAGGGACCTTAAAGATCACCTCATTCCAAACCCCTGCCATGGGCAGGGACACCTTCCACTAGACCAGGTTTCTCAGGGCTTGGTTAACAGCAAAATTCTAGGGCAGCAAGAGAAAGTCTCCAACTCTCAGCAGTGAATCCACACTCAGAGTAGCTTTTCCTTGATTTCTCACAAGCACTGATTTAAAAAATAAAAATATGATGGAATTCAGACTGGAATATGAGTTTATTCTACCTAGAGTACAAACTGAAGGTGGAGTGATTTTCCTGCAGCCAGCAGCACGCTTGAAACACATTCATTATTTACCTGTCCAGGTCTAGCCACGAAGAAAGTAAAGAACAAAACAAGAAATGTAGGAGAAAGTATAGGAAGAAATTAACAGCCTTCTCTAAATCCCAACAGAGCAGTTCTGCAAACCCACAGCAGCAAAAGCACAAAGCACAGTGGTGAGCCCCATTCCCATGTGAGGGGGGGTCAGGACACCAAACCTGGCTGCACCAACCCTGTCCCTTAACCTCCTCTTTCCCAGCTTTGATCCAAACCCCTAACCTGGATCTGAGGAGCATTTCCTGATGAAACAGATACACCAATTACTTTCCACCAAAGCTTTGAGCCAGGAGTGGCTCAACGCATCCATTAAAGGTGTCTCTTTATAAATCCTTATCTCTGGGGTTCCATGAGCTGCAATCACAGGAGGGTGGGACAGCACATCAGAAAGCTGTCACTCTGCCCACTGGCCACACTCACATAACCCTGCCAGGTAACTCCTCAAAGTGTGGACAGCACACATGATCTCTGTTCAGGGTGGCCATTTCCTATTCACATTTCTGTTCTGGCAAGTAAACTGTGACCACAGCCACTGGACACACATGAGCCTACAGTACTCCCTGATCATTTTGACTCACTCCTTTATTAACTCAGTCCCTATCCAACCCAAGAGTGGGTTTGGTGCAGCAGAACTTTCCTAGTAAACACCCACATCCCATTCAAAACCACTTTCAGTGCTGATACTATTCTTGAAGTCTGTGGTTAATCTGGACTCTAATTTCAATGCTTTGCAGCAGCTGAGAATCCATTGCCTTAAAGTGTAAAACCAGAAAGGATTAAATGAAATTTAAAAAACAGAGCCTCTTCTTTGAGGCAAACAGGCATATGGTTTAAAATATTTCAGAATTCTAGCTGTACCTGTGAAACATAAGCCTAAGCAGATCACAAGCCTGGGTGCTACTTAACTAGACTAGTGCAAAAGCCTCGGTGCACTTAAATTAGAAGACTTTTAGGGGAACATATTCCTTTGAGTTGACATTGGCAATCAGATTAAGACACATGGCATCCACGGGGCCATTATCCCAAACTCAGTTTGGGAGGGTACAAGTGATCTGCAGAGAGCAGTTGCCCTTGAGATGAAGGGAGCAGCAAGGCAACATAGACGGATGTATAACAACCACATGTTTCTTGAGGGAAAAGCAGGCTCTGGCAGAGCTCCAGCAAGGGTACAGCAGGCAGCTGTGTCTTGCTCTAAAAATGCAGCAACCACCTTCTAGAAGAGGATGAAAAGGGGCTGCTTCCCTGGGTAGAACTCCTCTCAACCCACAGTTGTGTCTCCGGTGCAACTTTACACTGATGTTTTATTATTCTCACCAGGGAGGAGCACGTTTCTGTAAATGCATTAGAAGTGTAAATATATTAATGCAATACTTTCTCCCAATTAAATAATTTATACACTCCCTTTATAACCCAAGCATGAAAGAATATGTGGCTTTCTGCTAATATTTGAAATGGCAGTGGTTCAAGCAGTGCCACTTTGGGGAGTCGACAAGTTGTAGGTAAAACAGGAGTGGTACAATCAGCAGCAGTCATGTTATCCAGGATCCCTGTCTTTTGCTGTACTATTACATGTACCTGTAGCTGCATCACACCAGTGAAAAATAAACATCTAAAACACATACTACATTTTTAGTGCTTTCCCCCAAAATAGGAAATAGGAAAAAGAGAGATATTCCATAGTGCAACATTAAAATGTATTTTTTTCCCTTCAACTTTTGTGAGAACCTGCAGGTCAGACCTCTACAACAGTTCTCCCCAGGCAGGGAAAATCACTTCCTGTCTCTTTTCCCATGAATTTTGTTGCAATTTGCAGGACTTTGTGGGAAATTTGCCACAATTTGTGGGATGCTTTGGTCCTCTGGGGGAGTTTGCAGTTGTGCACTGCTGCAGCCTGAAGATTTTGCTGAGATGTAGATTTTATATGGTGTGATTTAAACACAGAACTTCATGTGAGGATAGAGAATGTCCTTGTTCAATTCAGATCGCTGGGAATAAAATATTGCTCCACACCCACAAAGGTTTAAAATCAGCCGGACAATTGGGAGCATGAACCATAGGTCAAGAATGACTAAGGAAAAAGAAAAGTGAATCTTCTCCACAAGAAAATTATAGCTCAGAACAGGGAAAGAGCTTGAAAGGAAAAACACCCCAAAACTAAACAAAACAAAAAAACCCCACAAATATATATATATAATTGAGAAAAGAGTTAATGCTTTGATCTCACTTTTTTTCTGCCTTTCACAAGAAAAAAACGGCTGCTCTCCATCTTCCCTGCAGCAGATGAACAAATACTGCAAATTTTTGTCTCCATGTGATTTCTAAATGGTACAGGGGGAAGAAGTGGCCATTTCTGACAGAGCTGGGATTCTAAGGTAATCTTAAAAAATTAAAAATAAAAAAAAAATAAAAGAAGGAAGGATGGGGTAGACAGAAGCGATGAAATGACAAGAGAATAACCCAATACAGTAATATTGAGGACAGGGGGACTATCATTTTATCAGGCACTCGTGTGCACAGGCAGTGATCAGTGCAAGTGCTTGGTGAGCAGAAGATAAAGGGAAAGGGCAGTGGCTGAGCTGAGGAGTGACAGGGAATGACCCTCCAGGAACACTTTTCATTTCCCTCTGAACTCCACTGCTTCAACAGCTCTCTAGTTAATATTTGCTCAGGTCAAATGTACCAACACCACCATGTAGAGACAGGACTTTTTAACTCAGTTTTTTCATAACCTTAAAAAACATACTTGGCTTCCTGGAATGATGCTGGCATTTCATTTTCAGAAAGCAGAAACTTATCACCCCCCTGGTTCCTCTATTTCCAAGGATCGTGAGAAAAGTAGAAATGCCCAGTGACTTCTAGTACATATCAAGGACTTTGCCAGTCATGAACCACTAGGCTTCCCCACATCAAGTACTGGATTACAGCAGTTTTGCGACTGACCTACATTTATTCACGACATAGAGACAATTTGGATCTGTCTAAGAGGCAACCTGCTTATAATTAGATTTTAGAATATTTTTGTTTCTTCACTTCTGGGTTGATTTCTCTTACTCCAAGGGGATTAACAATAAAACACTGCTTCACATTGTAGAGCCTGTTTCACATTGTGGATTAAAGGAGAATGCTTTCCTTGGAACAGAGATAGATATCTGTTTTCCAGGCACCATCTGATGGGAAAGCTGGGCCCCTCACCTCTGTTTGAGGGAGTTGATGTGATGAGCTCTAAGCACTGTAGGTGTTTGCAGAGGAATTCCAAAAACCACTGTCAATGCACCATGCTGGGATTAAATGATTTCTACAGGTAGGGCAGAAATACAGTTCACAGGCCTTCACAGCATTTGCTCTACATAAATTATGCAGCTCAAATTTCTCATCATCCAAATAAGTTTGGAAACATGCAAACTTCTATGGCTTTTATTTGCTGAGCACTTTGGCAATGAGGACTCAACTAGTTTGAGGAAAGGTCCCTCTGCCTCACAAGGAGCCACACAAGGCCTACACTTCATATTCACTTTTGAACTTGTTTTTTTATTATTATTATTATTATTTTATTTTACTACTGCTTTACAGAGTACTCCGACATTGCATGCTTTTTTCTCCCCATCTACAGGAAAAGGCACTGATCTTGTACTTAACGAGACAGAGTTAATAATTCATGTGCTCACGTTAAACCAGGTAATGCCATAAAATGGTGGAACCTGCTCTTTAGTTAATTTTTAAATAGTCCTTCTGAATGCTGAGGGGACTGTGAGCACCTCAACAGTATGTAATATTAACACACAGAAAGCTACATTTATATAACATTTATGTGACAAATCAACAAAAGCACAAAAATTCAGGAGGCAAATGCTCCATCCATAGCTTGTTCATGGGCTTTTTGCTACAACACACACACAGAGGAGCCAGACAGAGCTGTGAAACCCATGAGGCACAGCAAAGTAAAGCAGAGCACAACTGCCTTGTCCTCTGCTTCCTCTGCACTTACACACTTGGGCCAGGCACTTGTGAGACAACAAATTTTGTTTCATTATTTAAAAAAAAAAAAAATCCTCACCATAAAAAAAAAAAATCAACAAACAATAGCTATCTTTTCTACTAACCAGATCATAACACCCTCTAGGAAATTCATCCAATGGTTACTGTTTTTTGACTTGGGTTTATAATTTTCTATATATAAATACAATTTTCAGGCACTGCACCTTCCCTGGGAGTGTTTAGATTATTCAAATAAAAAAGCATTTGTAATTTTCTAAGATGCTTTTGAGATTGTTTTCATGCATGCCCTACATACTTTAACCTGTGAATTCAATATTTTGCCAACTTTTAAGCGTGTGTTCAACATCTTTTTAACCTAGGCTATGATATAATTCACCTCCGGAAGAATCTTAAAATAATAATGCATAGCAGCAACTTTTATAAAACTGTCACCAAATTTACTTAAGTTCCATGAAAACACAATTTAATAGGCATTTTTTGAAACATGAATTGTTAAATATTATGCTTACAATGTGTGGAGGAGTTTAGGGGTTTTGTTGGGATTTTTTGGGATTTTTGGTTGGTGTTTTGCTTTTTTAAAATTCTTTTGTTTGCTTTCAATAGGTTAACTTACAGAAAAGATTTGGAGTTTTTCATGGAAATATGATGCCCAGCAACCTTTGAAATTTTCGCTTACAAAAAGAATGAGATTAAAGGGGGGGGGGGGGAAAGAACATCACAAACCAAGTTAAATATGCAGTCATCACCTGATAATAACTCAGTTTATGAGCAAGCCTTGCTGTGCCAGGTGAAAATGCTTTGTCAGAAGTACAACTGCTGTAGAAGATTTCCAGGGATGCCACAATTAACTGGATTACAGGTATTTCTGGGCAGATATGCTCTCCAATCACGCAAGCAGAAAAACCAACATGTTGCCCATGACCACTGCACCATTTTTTTCCCCGCACAGGCAAAAGCCTCACTCAATTGGAATTTTCAGGGAAACTTCAGTGGTTTGACTTCACCATGAGCACACTCTTGCAAGGATGGAGCTGCTGCATGAGAAAATACACATTCATTGTGCAGAGATTGGGCCAAAATGGCTCCAGTGAGAGAATTTCCTCACTTTCCCAATTCTCTTCTCCCAGGGAAGCAAAACCTCCACACACAACTGAGACCAGCTCGAAACAGAGCTCAGCTTGTAAAACAAAACCGATTGTCACAGACCTTTGGAGCCCTCTTAATAACAACTGACAGCTTTCCCCCACAAGTGGAAGAATTGCCATTTTCAAATAATTACTTTTCGGTTTTCAAATTCAAAAAAGATGCATATTTTGAAGAGGAAAACCTGCTTTAAGATGCCTGCACCACTCTACCTATGAGGCACCACCATAATAAACTGTCATTCAGAGGACAGCAAATTTACATAGCCTGCTAATGCGTGGTAATACATGTAATATAACTCAGCAAAAGGCTGAATGAGATGAAGTGATTTCCTCGGCTTGGGACCACCCAGATGAGGGTGTTATTATCACACAAATTAGTATGGCTTGAATATCTCCCTTTAAACATATTAGGATAACAATAAAGACAGTTCACCCTCACGTGACCTACTTCTTCCATAACATTTAACACAGTCAAATTAAAAGTGCAAGTCTGTTACCACTGCATATAAAAAATAATGTACCTCATATTATTTTAGGACTCGCTTTTTGTTAAAAAAAAAAAGTAACGGCCAAGTAACATGTTCTTTCAACTGCAAAAGAGATCAAGTTCTTTGAACAGGTAAGAAATTAATTAGAAAAATGTAATTTATGTCAACTTTAAATAAAACCTACCTAATTAAGGATTTGTGGTATCCATATATCATGGTTCACTTCATGCCGCAACAATTTGTCACTTTTCTGTGTTTATTAAGACTGTAATTTCTCATACACTTTGTAAATGGAATAGGAATATGGGGGAGGAGTTGAATTCTCACTATTTTTTGACAATATCCATTAAAGATGATTTGTGTATTAAAATTCCTTTTATATCCTCCCTATGCAGGATCTAGTTTAGAGTACAAATTATTCACAGCATTATATGCCTGAAGAGTAATTATTCTGCTCCACTACCCACCATCACTGAACTCACAAGGTGGGGAGAAGTGGGTCAACACCAACAACAAAAAAATAAAAGCCCAAAGTTTTTGGCCAGTAATTTTGAGGTTAACAAAAATCTTTGTAGCAGTTCCTAGAGATCAACAAAAGGACACTGTGCAGAGCCAGGTTCTTAACTTGGATGAACTCATTCTGCTCCAAACACGAGCTGAGTTGGATTGAGCCAAGCAGTTGAGAGCCTGGCCCATGACAGGTAACGTGGGACAAAGCTGAGTGAATTGGAGGTGATGGGTTCAACTTGTAAGAGTGACTTTTATCTCTGAGCCACTGCTTGCCAGAGGTGAGGAAGAGAGGACCCTGAGCTGCTCTGTCACACCACATTTCAGCTGGGAATAAATGGCATTTGGTGCCATTTAAGAAGCCCTAACACCTTCTGCCAGAAAGAGACATAACCCTGGTATGGCAAACCCAGTAATCAGTGGAAAAGTACAAAAGGGTTATCATGACTTAAATATTCTTGATATCAGAATATTTAAATACTTAAATTTCATACTTAAATATGCTTGAATGCTGTGAATAAAGCTCTTAAATTTGCTGGTTTGAAATGCTGAAATGTTGACAGAGCATAAATTACACGACCTTCTCTTAAACTCTTTGCTTTACCTTGTGGTACCATATGACAGAACTGATGTTAAAATATGTTTTTATCAGAAATGGTGCATTAGAAAATCTGTAGAAATAAGTGTTGAATGCACTGCTTTACCCAACTATGGCTTCCCCACTCCCCCTCACACAGATCCCACACACACACATCCCCCTCCTCAACTTCCCTACCCCTTAAAAGCAGAGGCTCTAGCACCAAAGCAGATGGACTCTGAGTCTGGGTTCAGCTTTTCCCCAAAAAATTAAGCAAAAACCAGAACTGAACCCCACTCAAAACCCAAAACCCTGCTCAAAAACCAAAACTGAACCCCCACTGCCTTAGCTCCAAAACCCATAGCTTGTCAACCCAAACCAGCTCCTTTTGGAGACAAAATCGCAGAGGATATTTTAATATAAAGCAAGTTACTTTGCTGTCAATGTATGGCTTTGTGTTCCTGACTTCACACATCCAGCAAGAGATTTTCCAAGTACAAAGGGCAGTCAAGCCCTCAACACCATTGATCTGCAGCAGAAATAGGCCACCTAACTAAACCTCCTGCATTTAAATATCCATCTCCTAAACCTGCAAACGATGGCTACTGTTCCCCCTCTCATCATAAGCTTCTTATCCCAAAGGAGAAACATCAAAAGAGAAAGACCTTAAAACATTAAACAAACACAAACTGTTCCACTTGCTTTTTGTAATAAAGGAAAAAAAAAGAAAATTTAAGACAAAGCCAAGTATTTCACCAACCCAGGAAAATAGGATGGTGTTAAGCTCTAGGTCAGGATGTTAATGGTGTTAGAACAAGTCCTAGGGCTAAGGTTAATGATGGTATCTTCCATCATAATCCTAAATGTAAAATACTTGCTATTATTAGAATCTTTTATTCCTAATCCTGTTAAATTTCTACTCTCACAGTGACTTGGAGAGTCAGAGAACTAGAGCACAGGTCAAATGACTCCTCTGTGTTAGAAATTTTTAATTCAAATGGAAGTTGTTCTTTTCTGTGTGTGAGTTAATTTTCATTTCCCCGACTTTTTTTTTCCTTCTCCTTTAATCAAAACTAAAATATTTGCCAAGAATAGGAAGTCAACAGAAAAAGAGATTTTACTTCTATGACTGTAGCCTCAGGTGAAATTTAGGGAATATTTGAGAAGCAGGAAAAGGAGGACAATGACCACTCAGTGAGCATTGGCCATGCTGAAGTGACAGTGATCACTGGCTGGGTTAGTCCCTGACCCAGACCCAGCAACCTCGAGTTTCCAGAAACATCTATTTCATCTTCAGCAAACAAGGCTCCTCCATAGCTCTCACAACAAAAACATCTCCAGAAATGCTGCCAACAGCCATCCCAAAGGAAAAGGGGGCTGTCACGGAGCCCTTGCCCATCTTCATCCCAGTAACAAAGACCCAGCTCCAGTGCAAGGACGGCTATAAATGATACAAAAGCACTACACAAAGACCTCAGCACCAAACAATTCTTCCAAACAATCAAATCATACACTTATGGCTTCAAACACTACTTTAAGTATAACATACGTGTCATTTTTGCTTGGAAAGAGTAGGCTTATGTAAGTTATGTGATTATCTAAGCTTGTAGGTAATAGCATAGTCCACACTCCTTGATCTCAACTGAATTGCTGCCCAAAGGAGCTGTGGCTGCCCCATCCCTGGAAATGTCCAAGGCCAGGTTGGGTGGTGCTTGGAGCAACCAAATCTAGTGGGAGGTGTCTGTATCTTTGACAGGGTGAGTGGAACAAGCAGATATTTAAGGTTCATTCCAACCCAAACCATTCTTTGTTTTTATGATTCTATGAATTCAGCAACAAATCTTCTAAAAAGTCCTTTTTCCATATTTCAGATTCCAGACTATTTTATCCTCTTTTTTTAAGCCTCCTAAGACATCCAAGAGGAAATCACCAGGACACACATCAGAATCATCCCAGTGAAATCAGCAGCAGGTAGATATTTACACCCCCAAACTGGGTAATTACAAAGTTAAAAACCCATTTGCACTTGCTATGACCTAATTTCTGCACACATGGACAGAACCTGTGTTATCTGGGTTGTGGGCACAAGTTCTTTGTGCATCTCCAACACCAGGTTTACATCATTTCCACAGCAGATGTGTTGGGAAGGTAAAGCCACAAAACATCCATGTGTGAATCTTTGATCCCTTCTAAAAAGTCACAGAAGCAAATTGCAGCCCAACTGCACTCACTTCTGCTACCATTACAGAGAGTAAAATATTCTGTTAAAAGAGTGCTACTTGCAACAAAATGTATTTTAAAATTATCAAAGATGCTTGACTTTAAGAAAACCAGTTTGGAAAAATGAAACTGCTCCAGTGATTTTGAAAGTAATATGCTATACATTGGTATAGTCCAGAACTGAGATCAGTTCCAAATTAAAGCACCTATAAAACATCTGTAGTGCTCTGATAATTTTAAATCACTTTACATTGCTGAAGTCCAGATTCCCTATCACTTTCAAGCTGAAACACTTATGATAAATTTGAAGAGCTCTAATAATTTTAAATCATTGTGTATTGCACATGCTCAGAACCTTGATCACTTCCAAATTCAAGGGCATATAAAAATTTGAAGAGCTTCAATTATTTTAAATCACCATGTGCAGTGTATAGAGTGATTTAAAATTGTTGTAGTGCTTCACATTTTTTTAAGCACTTCAGGTTGGAAGTGAGTCAAGAAGCATTCCAGCCTTGCAACTCAAGACACACTGGACTGGTTTTAAAATGCAGCACTCCTCAGAACTGGAAATTTAAAAAAAAACCCTTCTGCCATTCTGCCTTTTTTTTTTTGGTGGGGGTTTGTGGTTTTTTTTGGTTTGGTTTTTTTTTCCCAGGGAGGTGGTAGAGACAGGGCAATTAAAATAATTAGCATGTCCTTAAGAAGAATGGGGAAAAATATCAGGGGTTTTGCATCAGAAAGAGAGGCAAGACATTAAAAAGAAAGTTTGAAAAATTGCTTGCAAGCTGATAAGGATATTTCTTGAGTTTCAACAGGAGTGTATGGAGTCAAACACTGAAACTTCCCATTTCTCTACCCTCAGGTCTCACAACAACATCCTTTTAACCAATAAATTTTTCACCCCTAGTCTGAGATCCTCTGCCCTGGACTGGTGCTCTAAGGATTACCACTCTCCAGATTTTGGGACTTCACTGGAATTTAGTCACTCTTGCCCTCTTTAACATTCACAGTCAACAAAGAACTGGTTGATGCTTCATTACAACACTCCTTGGGAATATCTCAGATGCCTACCAGCAGGTAGGAATTCTAAACTGGAAGGAATTAGGAATTTACTAGCTGGTCTAAGCTGGTAGGAAGAAATCTATAAATGAGCTGCCAGTATGGACCAGCACTCCCAAACCCCCAGGCCAGAAAAGCATCCACAACACCAATGATGGACCCAGGCCATGATGCTGAGGCACCCCCAGCCCTGAGCTACTTTTAATCATCCCACTTCTTTCTGGGGGAAAAAAAACAAATTAAAAAAAGAAAAAAGTGACTTTGTGGAGAGGCAGAGAGAGGTTATTTGTTTAACTTTGTGGTCATCTCTGTTGCCTGTAGGTCTGAGTGTGGAGCCGGGCAGGCAGTGCCCGGGAATCGGGGCGTTCTTCATAATTCTGCTTCAGTGGAAACATACTGTCCTGCAGTTAGCAGGAGAAAGGGAAAAAGAGCCTGAAGGCCCTGGAATAATTAAGCAAATGCAGTGACAGCTGTGGCAGGTCCTGGGCAGGACTGGCTCCACTGAGCTGAATTAATGGCATCAACAGCCCAGCATCTCCATTAACATTTGATCATTAATTATTACCCTCTGACAGTGAGATCTGAAACCTTCTTATGAGTGGCCTGTTATTAATCTGCCTTACCTGCCCTGAAAATCAGGCAGCTCTCCCACCTAAACAGAGCAGCCCTGCTTTGCTTTACCTCTGTTAAAAAGGAAATGGCAATTGCTTTCAGGGTTAGGTTAGAGAATAATACCCACAGAAGTAGTTTTAAATTAATTAGGTGCATTCTTAAAGCATCAGCAACATTCCTGGCATGTTCTTGTGTTGACTTAAACATAATGGTTACCTCGTATAGGTTCCTGGCTGCCTGCACTTCACATCCTCAGAGGGAAGAGCCACGAGTGCTGCCTGTCACAACCAAATGAAGGGCTCAAAATGGTTTGAGTTGTTTGAGTTGTTGTTCTTGTTGGGTTTGTGAGGGTTTTGGTTTTTTTTTTCAGCCATGCACATCTGAGAATATCAGCTTCCCAAGCAGCACAGCCACCGATTTATCAAACCAAACTCACAAATCTGCTGTCATCAGAAGGCCTCTTGCAGAAGCTAAGCAAAACCTGCACCTTTGGAGCCAAAAGGCAAATAAGTGTAAAAAAATAAACCCTAGGCTTTTTAAAAAGTGGAAAACAATAGTGGAGACCTAATTATAACACTAAATTTGCATCTAGCAACCTTTGCACAGCCATTTGTGTCTGTATCCTGCTAAAGAGGGAGTCACAGAACATTAGGGGGTTTTTATTTTTTTTCCTTTTCTGAACCAGCATAACTTGCTAGTCCTGTGAATACCAGTCAGGAAAAATAGAGGCAGGGGGAACAAAGTAAATCTAATTCTGTACTCGGTGCTGTAAATCAGAAGGGAACATTTCCAGCCAGAGAGCACCAGGTTTGCTGCAGCATCACAATGGGGACCATGGACCTTCCCCCTCCACCATCCACCAGCCTCACCCCCCCTGCTCTCCTTGCAGGTGGAGTTGTGAGTGCTGAATGGAGACCAAATCAGATCAGCTGCCTGCTGGACCTTTTCTCAAAGCACTGGGCTGAGGAAGGTGCCCAGGCCAGGTCCCTTGCAGCACCGTGAGAGAGGCAAAAGGACAGGAGCAGCTACGGTGGGAGGAGGATGGAGAGAAAGAGGAAGAGTGTACAGGTGGCCTGAAGCCACACAGCCTGCTGCTCTCTGTGCCTGACCTGCCTGGCACTGACCAGAAGACAAAGGGGAGGTTGGGAAAGGATTGTGTTGCCCCCCCAGCACACAGAATCACAGTCCCCAGGGCATTGCTGGGCACCCACCACACCCCACTGCAAAAGAAGGGAATAAGCCATCCTGCAAGCATGGTCTCTGAAAGAACAATTTCACTGGCAAGACAGATTCAGGATAAAAATCATAATAATTAAGAATATTCTTGGATTCAGGATAAAAATCATAATAATTAAGAATATTCTTGGCATTTCTCCCCATACCCCCACAGTAAAAGAAAAAAAAATTTAAAAAGAAATTATAAAGAAAGTTTTCTACATGTCAAGACACCATCTCCTCTTCAGAGGCAGAGCTGCTCAGGCTGTTTCAGAGCTAACATAATGGGATATGTATTTTCAAAGGGGGCTGTGTTTCAGACCAGATGGTTTCTGTCTTCTCATGGAGAAACAGAGACTACACAGTCGCAGCAGTGTTCGGCACCGAGGCAGTGGCACCCACGTTTTGGGGACAGACAAAAGGATGATTCGTGAGAATCTCAGTATCACTTAGGAAAAAATTGTTTCAATCCCTCGCTGCCACAGTTTGCTGTGAAACTGGGTATCAGATATCATCACCAGCGATCACGCAAGCCTGATTCTGGTTTCACAAACACACCTATTAAAAGAACAGTGTGACAGTGTGCCCAGATTAGCCAAATAACGGGCAGCAACTCTCCCACAGCCCCAGATTTTCAGGAATTGCCAGTATTTCACTATTAAGCAGTATCTTTCAACAAAGGGTTTGAAGTGTTCTTCAAGAAAACAAACACAGTTGCTCCTTTTCATAGCCTGGAAAAAAAAAATTGTAGCTGAAAAATAAGGGCTAGGCTTTTCTTTATTGTGGATTTCTGAGATTTGCAATTTAATTTTCCAAAAGGATTAATTCCTCTCTGCCCTTGGCTTTTGCTGGTGACATGCATGGTTTCAATTTGTTGTGACTATAGCTCGCTGGGGTAATCTGTAATAATAAATATTTTACCTGAGTGTCCCTCACTCAAGCAGGAATGCTCTGGAAGTATGGGATGAGTTGGTTCCAAGGCAAGGAACAGAAACAACGAGGCAAAAGCCTCAGTTACGGCATGCATGAAAAGTCAATGTTTTTGCACTGACCTTTCACTTCCAAAGGTGAGGCTGGAATGGATTTCTGTAACCCTACGGGGAGTTTTACCACTCTCAAACCTTACAGGTATTTGGGAGGTTATTAAAGAAAACACCCACACCACAAGATGAGAGCTTGCACGGAAAACTTGGGATAATTAAAATGCCTAGCCAGTTTTGCCCTCTGCCTTTCTAGTAAAGTGTTTTAATGAAAGGAGGACTATTTCACTAATAAAAAACTCCATGTAGAGTTACTCTACATATTTGCATAGGGCTAGAAATTTTAATAGTTTTTCCATTGCCAGTAAAACCCTCTCTTTTCCTTGATGTCTTGGTATAGTGAAAATTACAGATTAAGCATTTTCTAATTTGATTTAGTGAACAGATGCATTCTTCGCAGAACAAGTCAAATATCCCATTCGAAAACTCTCTAACATCATGAAAACATCACACAGAGCATCTTAGACTGAAATACATTAACAAATACAAACAAATTTGGAATCAGAAATATGCTTAACTAGCCTGAAATAACCTGATTAGCTGGAGATCCAGTGCTCATTTTCCACAGACACTGACAACATTCATTTTTATTACTATCTTCCAGAATAAATTTGTGTCCTAGGGTTACCCAAGCTGATGGGAATATAGCGTGTAAGGGAGACACCTTGATTAAAGCACTGCACTTCAAGCTGAACAAACAAAACAAAAAATGTTTAACATCCCCCACCAACAACACAACACAAGCTGAAATAAAACACAAACAACTCCTACACCACCTAGAATTTGGGAACAAGACAAATTGGAGAATATGGTTTTAAAGGGCACGACCAATCAGATCAACTTTTTAAGGAACTTCCCCAAGAAATCTGTTTGTGCAACTTTATTCAGACCAGAGCCCAGATGATGTGCACAACTCCAGGCACAGGAAGCCAAATTTTCACAAATATTCCATAGATTATCTATCACCCCAGCAAGTCCTTCCTTTTCAGCTGTTCTTGATCCATAATGGTGCAGTGTAATTAATGCCACATATGAACCTGATATACTCAATTGTTTTAAATACCAGAGATTTACCAAAGCAATCAGAATATTATTTGCATTGTGTTTTTTCTACTGGCTTTGCAAAGAGCTGTGCTGTGTTGCTTTAGATTGGTATTAAAACAAAAGGATCAGGTTAACCTCTAATTGCACTGAAGTTAGAGATCTGAAATTCCTGCAGAGTAAAAACCCTGATGAATAGCTTGAACCCAGTTCAAATATTTGGTGCATTTAGACTGAAATGGGTATTTCCTCAAAGTAAGCAAGTTGAATGATTAGTAAGTCCCTAACCAAGCCAATAACTTCCCATTTCTTTCTCCAGAACACGATACTTCCCAAATAGTTTGAAGAGCAACAAGATGCAATGCACAATTTTAAAATCTGAACTGTGAGCAGAGTAGGGGGAGGAAAAAAAGGGAGAAATAAATAGATATCTTCACATAAGTTCCCCAGTATGGAGAGCCTTCAAACACATTTGTGTTTCTAAAGAGCATCTGATTGCATTAAAAAAAAAAAAGTTAATCATGTTAAGGACTTGGCAAAAACCCAGGGAGATGGAAAGTAGGTCTCCAGTTTCCATGTGCTATTGGGTAAATACAGCAGAGTTTTACATAGTCCATATGTAACAGAAAACATCCCACTCCCTCTGGATCACCTGTGGAAGCAACCAGGCTGCACCTCAGGTCCTGTTCTGGCATTCCTCAGAACAACAAGGATGAAAGTCCAGGTTTGTCAATATTTGCATCAGTTATGAGAGGATGTCAGATCCTAGACTTATCTCTCTTTTTTGTTTTTTTTTTTTTTTAATTATGCCCGCTGTTTAAGTCACAATTTTTGGAGCTATAGCTTCAAAATCATCATGATGTTCATTAACAAGTGTGTGTTTTATTTAAGAGGCCCTGATAGTGAATTTTAGAATAACCTCACATCTCATGCTGTGGGAAAATGCCAGCCAGCCAGCAACATGACAAGCCTTAAGCCAAGCCTTAGTCATAAAAGAAAATCTTGGTCCTTAATAATAAATCATCAAGAGCATGTTTTCCATGCAACGTGCATTGTGCCAGCCAATGGCCCTCTTGTCACTTTGATGCCAACCAAATGAAATACAGATGAAACAAACTGAATTTCCTCTGCCACTGAAAGCAAACCAGGACAATGGATTCTCAGCACTGTGTGGTGTCATGGGAGGAGAGTAGGGCCCAGAGTAACAGACTTGGATTTGCATTAACCCATAACAGGGCACTCTGTTGGTTTAGGCACATTTCTTCTCTGCTCCACATGGACCATGGCCCTGTAGCACATCCCTAGGTGTGTGAAGACAGAGAGCAGATGAAATTTGGCCTTCAGCCTCATCTGGAGAGAAAACATTCCCTGAAAATTGCAGGATGTTATCTACTTCCCCGTAAAAGCTGAATCGCTTATGATTGTGCATTAGGACAATAGAAATGATACCAGAAGTTGCTATGGCCTGGCAAACTTCATCCCTCCTGCAGAAACCAAGGTCACGTTCTTTGGCTTTAGCTGGTAGAGCTTCACTGGTAAGAAAAGCTCATGGACTGAGTCTTTCCCATCTTTAGGCTGCTGCACTGCCCAGATTCATTCACTGACACAACTTGATTTTGACCCATACCCAGAGATCCTCAGCCCACGATTAGTGGAGCTTCTTGAACCAATAAGAATGGCTGGAGAACATCACAAACCACATTTCCAGCAGCTGCATCCCTAAAATCTGTTGCTGCTCCAGCCCTTAACCACCCATACTCACTAAAGCCCACATGTTAAGCCTCCAAGTGTGGTCACATTATTTAATTTTTCTTGACAAAGGGACTTTCAGAAATGGGCCAAAACCATCTGTGCACTGTTAGTTCAAGTGCAATTACAGCAAGAACCACCTCTGTCCTCCTTTCTCTTAAGGATCAGATCCACAGAACCATAGAGGCTGTCAAGATCCACTTTGTAACCATCTAATTTTCCATGGCTTTTCTTAGTCAGGTGCTGGAAGTTGGCAAACAGCAGGAAGTAACTTTAGGATGTCTGAAAACTGTATTTCTCTCAGATTACATAGCAGACAGTAAAACTGCATCTTGCATCTCAAGCCACCCTAAGTGACCAGTTATCACATCAATGGGCAGCAATCTTGCACAATTACACTTGCAACTCACGTGTCACTGCACAGAAATTCCTGACTCTCTGCTTCTTCCTCAAGCTTTCCTTTCATTTATTATTTAATAAATTGCCTATAGGAGCTCTAATTGTAAGCATTTGTTAAAGATACCAAACCTAGAAATGTGCTAGAATGTTTCCCACCTCAAGCTTTAATGAGTTTACAATACCTTCAGCCCATATGCTTCAAAAACGTTATCCTCCATTATGTAACAGGAGGTGCTCTGCTGATATCTGTTAACAGCTAGAACAGCTGTGGTTTTCTGCTTTTTTGCACTGCTCAGGAGAAGCAGCAAGTTCAGCTTCCTTTTTTCTTTAATTTGGTTGCAAAACCTCCGAGCCGAACAGGTGTGTGCAATCACGAACCACAGCGATGAGCCCAAACTGCTGCTTTTCTAAAAATTCCACCAGTCAGTGACACACACTGGTCAAGGTTGCACAACCTTGTTTTCCACAGGCTGTTTCTGATGATTCATTGCCCTCGTGGAGGTGAGTTTCAATTATCGTTAATACTTTTTTTTTCCCCCCCCTCTGGTACTGTACTAAGAACTTCCTCATTTTCATCTCTTCTCTTCCTCCCCCCAGCTCTCCTAAATTGAGTTTCCTTGTTAATCAAGAAACTTACCTTGAACACTAAAGATAAAAAACAAAATCTCCCCATGTGTGCCCAGAGCAGAATAGAACAGCAAAAAATTTCCCTATTTTTTATCCTCATTAGGCTCTACAAAAATTCCCTTCATTCCTTCACCCCTCACTAACAATTGGCAGTGTCCAAGCACTTTGTGATCTTGTGGGATTGTTCTGCAAGGGAAACTTGTCCAGAGCTACCAAACTTATTCCACATTCAGGTGAGCTTATACTTCCACCGGAATCAAAAGAAAGGATGTGGCATGAACTTGACTGCCTCATATCCCTGCAATTTCTCATTCCCTAATTTTCTTGTCATTTGAGGTCTTCTCACTCCATCTTAACAAAGGAAGAGTTGTGGGGAGAAAAAAAAAAGTCACCAGTAAAAGCTTAAATTTGAGGAGCCAAATTTCTTATGACTTTTTTGGTCAATGTAAACTCCATTTCCTGTCCCTAGGTCTCCATCCCCACCTAAGTGTCAGCACACTACTGTAAATAAGAGGAAATGTGTGGAAAAAACTGGGTCTTCAGGAGGTCAGACGACACCAAGAGCTGCAATTGTGAAAGCTGACATCAGACAGATCTCGCTTTAATGTCTTCACAAATTCTATCTGCAAATACATCAGACACTTTGTTTTATAAAAGGTAATAACAGCTGCTTCCCAACGGAGAGACAGGAGCTGGTGCCTCAAGTGCTGCTGTCCCTGCTCCACATGCACTAAACACCCCACATGGGTTCCTACAAATATTCAAATAAAGCATCATTTGGGGCAGAAATAGGTTTTCCCTCTTTGTGGAAGCTGTGCTCTCACAAGGTTTTCCAAACCTACGTGTTCACAGGCACATCCTTCCCCAAGGAGCAGCCAGAGCAGACAGGGAAGGGCTTCAGAGGGAAGGGGTTGAACCTCCCTCCACTCCTCCATCTGCTTCCCTCCACCCTACTCATGGTTTCTGAGAAGTCCAGCCAGGCTGACACGATGGAGGGAGGCAGGGGAAGCTCTCCTTGGTGTTGCCTGCAGTGCTTGAGCAATTCTGGAGTTCTCAGAAGCACTTGGAGTTTATCAACACACGCTTCGTATCTAAGGCGTTTAAGGTCTGTCCAAAGGTTAGGTAGCAGCAGGATGTAGAACCTAAGTCCAAGCTTTGGGTTTCAAGGGGTAAATCCCAGATGGACTGTTCAGATCAAGTGTTTTTTCTACAGCCAAAACCTATGAAATCCCAAAAATTCCACCTGGCTTTTCCCATATTTTCAGACATCTATTTATCCTCAAGGACCTAACTTGCTCCTTGTGAGAAGCCCTCAGTCAGAAAGACGATGCTGAAAGGACCTGGATGCCTGTCCTGGGGTCTGACATCCTTAGCAGGGAATATATTTCCACAGCTCCCCCAGCACAGCTCAGAGAGCTCTGCACATCTCCTCTGCCCCGTGGACATCCTGCAAGTCACATGTCTGACCTCTGCAAAAACAGGGTCATTACAAAGCAGCCACATCAAAATACAAGACCATGAGGTCTATTTCAAGGGAAGTTGGACGGCAGCATCCAGGACGCTTAGAAAGAAGGAACAGAAACTTTATATCTCTGAACTTTTCCTTTGGAGCCTCATGACTTCAGATTTTGCAAGTGCATAAGGAAAGATAAGTGCACATGGAGAACCTGTGATTCACTGGGATTGAGTCTGCAAATTTAACTCCTGAATCACAGGCTCTATAATTCCAGAGCAATTCTCTACCAACTTGCAGTGAACTAGCCAAAAAGAAAAAAAAAATATATATATATATAAAACAACCATCAAGGTATGTCAGCCTCATTTTTCCTACAAAGAGGGATATAAAATTCCTGATTTATAATGTAAATTCTGAAATTCAACGCTGGCTGATGCAATTTTTTACTTAACAACAGAAACAAAAATAAATCTCCTTGCTAAAAATGATGGTCTGAGCATTGCTCATTTGTGGAAGAACTGCAGCCAGACACCAAGCCCACATTTAACATCTTTTATGCACTGATCTGGTTCTTTATGGATGTTTTAATAGATGGCAGTCTATGTCCTTGCATGGAAAATAATATAAAATAATCATCACCATCATCTTTACTTCAGAGATTCTTAGAAGCTCCTTTAGATGCATATTGCATTCATGGAATGCTTACAAACAGGATCAGAAAATGGTTTGGGTGGAAGGGACTTTAAAGTTCACTCAATTCCACCCCTGGTGATGGGCAGGGACACCTTCCACCACAGCAGATTTCTCCAAGCCCCGTCCAACCTAGCCTTGAACACACCCAGGGATGGAGAATCAACAGCTTCTCCAGGGTCTCACCACCCTGCCAGGGGAAAATTCCTTCCTGGGATCACGTACTGGGTTTGCATGGCCTGTTTTTGGCAGCATGTGCAGCGTTACCAGCACAATTTATTACAGGAGACCATAACAGCATCAGCCAGCAGCAGCAGTGCTGCTGATGTCACCCACCATCCCTTTCCCCTCACACAATAACTGTGCATTCTAAAAAGGTGTATCAGACAAAACATAACTCACAGCACTTTACCCAGGCAGGAACATGAGCTTTCCTAGGCTGTAAAATACACACTGGAGAAAGATGACATGCATGATGTTGACAGATTATCTTAAATATCAGGTGTAAAATTACTTCTCCAGCAGTAAAAGAATGACTTAAAGTCTGGTTGCCTCATTTAAGTATCCTAAATCCCACTCTACAGTTACCAGAGCAGCTGGCATGATCTGCCCTTCGCTCAGGAATTTTAAAAAATTCATAGTAATAAATTGCCTATAGTAATATTAATAACAACTGTTTTCTTACTCACAACTACACCCCCCCAAAAAGGCAGAGGGGGAAAAAAAAAAAAAAAAAATTTCAGAGGGTCAAAGAAAAAATTTCAGAGGGTCAGAAGGCAAGGGCTTCAATTCATTAGAAAAGACAGCTTCCCTTGCTTTGCATCACCTTATGGCTAAAATCCAGGATGTACCTTTTCACATTCCCACCAGAGCAAGCTTTAGTGCTGCTTCTCCTCAGAAGGATACAAACACTATTGATTTTTAGTTCTCTTTTTACTCTCTGTCAGTGCCATCATATGCATGGCTGTATAATATCATAATTGCCCCAATACATTGAGATTTTTAACTGCCGTGGAAAATGCAGGGAGACAATGAGGAAATTTGACAGTCAAATAAATCAGGATTGTTTGGAGAACTGAGATGCCGAGCCAGGGGTGTATTTTTTGGGAAAGAGACAGGAGAAAGGGACCCCAACCAATTTATGGGTGTCCAGATCATGGCAGAGGCACCAGGTTAGCAACTGTCCATGTCACATGCAGGCAGGTTAGGTAATTTCTTATTGCATTTTATTATTTATGTGGCACAGGGTAGAACAGTGAAAAACAGACTTCTAGAAGGGAAGGGGAAAAAAATACTAGGATTCTTTATTGAGAAATAAAGCAGATGAGGTTTTTTTCCCTCCTCTTTAGTGATTCTGCTGGAAGAGCCTGTGTCAGTAAGGTATATTTGCACACAATTTTTTCATAGAGAAAAAGAGTACTTTGAGTCAATTTGGCTACATCTGTAGTGATGTGTAAGTGTTTGTACTGCTGGTTAAATTCTTTGATTACTTCTCATTAGGGATCAGGGAGTAGTGATTTGGTATTTCAAACACTTCAAGTTCAGCCCAAAATCAGATTTATGTCAGTCCAATGTAGGGTTTGTAATTTAATTTAAGGCCATGGCTACAACTCACAAAAGTGGAGGTGTGATCAGATTGCATATTGGACACTGAATTGTGGAAATGAAGCTCACAGTTTAAATTCAGCTCAGCTCGAGGAGAAAAAGGATGTTACTGTATTTACCAGCTTCATCTTTTGGTGGAGAAATGGAGGCTATATGCATTTAGGACTTCAGATTCTGGTAGCTACATATGTTTCTGAAATATTTTTAAGTACATTTTACTACATTTCATCTGGTTCTAAAGTGGAAGTGTCATAATAGAGGTCATCAGCATCTGTCTGAAGCCTGCTGCATCGTGCAACTTTAGTTACAACATTATTAGCTCAGTAATAAACCCTCCCATCTGAGATAGGGAATCAGATAAGACCCTCATTTGACTTCATGCTTTCACCCGGTCTTTAAGCTCCATCCTGTCAGAGGAATATCTGGATTTTTTGCTAATGAAACATTCAGAAAATAGCACATTTCAAGTCAAACAGAAAAAAAAAATCATAGCAAGTAGTATAGTTTTTTGGTTTGTTTTTTTTTATCACACGCACTACAGGAGAAATGGGACCATGCAAGTTCCTAAAAATACTCTTTTCTACCTGTTAATCAGTAATCAGCAGTAATTACGCAGCTAAAAACAGTCCTGAACTGCAGCTCCTCCTCCCAAGGAAAAAGTGATTTTTCTCTAAATGATACAGAAAAAGTCATATTTTATGGCACACTTATATATATACATGCATATATATATATGTGTGTGTGTGTATTTAAAATCATCAATTTTCATTTAGTAATGTGTCAGAAGTGTTAAAAAATTCTGCTAAAGATTTAAGTGTTAAGAAAAAAAAATTGCCCGAAATACCACTAAGTATATAAAATAAAATTTTAAAAGTGAAAATTTATTTCAACATTTCCATAAAATTTGAAGTCTGTCCTTAAAAAAAAAAAGATTCTGCAGGCACTAAATGCGAGGTGAGCAGAGCATCCAGAAGTCAAAGTCAGATGTTGGAGAGCATACAGCTCCTGAAAAGCCCCCCAAGGGGTACAAGGTTCCACCACTTTTTTCCCCCAAGTAATTCTGGATTTGGCTTTTAACCCCGTAATGAGATTTTGTTTCAAAGCCCATCTTAATAAATGGCAAACCCCATCTGTGGCATTGTTTAGACCTCAGTGTCCCCCCAGAATCAAGGAAGCAAACCCCAAAATCTTGGTTTTGTGGAGCTATCCTCAATGCTGTGTCTCACACAGCCTCCTCAGAGAATCTTAAGGTTGGAAAAGACCTCAAAAAAAAGAGTCCAACCAACACCCCAGTGCTCAGTAGCTGGAAAATATTTTACTCTTTTTTCATGGCACCTTACCTGCTACAAAATACACTGTCCCACTGCTTGTGGCAATGTAAAGTAAATCCATCAGCATTATAAAGCTCACGGGCTGCTACTCCAAGTTATATTTAGCTCAGGTTCAACACTCCTGGTTTTGATATAGTCTCTTTACTCCAGAATCAAAGGTAATGGGTTCTTCTATTAAAATTTTATCAGACATCTATAAATGTAGCAGTTGCTTTAGACTGCATCACACAAAGGGAAGAAAAAGGGAGAGACTGATAAATCTCAAAGATTTTATTATTAATACAGGGAGAATTTCCTTTGTTTGTTGTGACGTGTTTTATTGGCGTGCTCACCGCTGTTCAATTTAGATTAAAAAGTAGGAAGATTACCGTTTCCCAAATGACAAGTACCATAAATAAACACAAGCAGGGAAACTCCTGTATTTATATCCCAGACAGTTATGCCAAACTACCTCCACAGAGGCAGGCTAAGGGGTAAACCTGCAGGTCCAGGGCGAGCCAGCCTGTACTTCATCACCCTTGAACACAACCGCGCGGTTGCGCCGAGTTTTGATCCGCGGCAGTGCCAGCGCTGCACTGTGTCAGGTTACACCGGGTCACATCTCATCTGTGATGTGACACAACGTGACATGGCTCAACGTGATGCTCTGCACAGAGCAGGCAGGTGCCCACAGGAAGCAGACACTCCATGACTACGAGCGAGTTGTTCGGCACAGCAGGTACAGCGCTCCGAGCCGCTCCGCGCAGCCATTGATGTAGATAATTAGTATACAAAACAATGCTCTGCAATATGCTCGCTCCAACTCGGTTGTTCCCTATAAAACATACCCCTAAAAGAAATATTTTATGGGGGCTGCTGGTTGAGATGATTCCGTGTTTGGGTGTTATGGTATTGTAAAGAGTGAGATCACCTGCCTCAATGAGCCACGTTGCATCTTAATTTGTAAGGTGGTGTTCAAATATTGGTATATGAAGGGACATTAGCTAGATAGGTTTATTCACCAATATAAAATGCAAAATCTTTCTATAATGTCTTCACAGGCTGAGCACAACATTTATAGTCAAAACAGCACTCTCTTCACCCCTGAGAAGGCCCCAAGCGCCCACCGAGTGCTGATGGTTACCTCTTCACGGTAAATGGGAAGCAGCTACATTACAATTCATTACCAAGCAACAAAAGAAAACTTGCCATGAAACAGCAAACTTACTTTGCATGCTTTTGCAAACTGACATATTATGACTTATCATAGGAACATCAACATTACTGTTTCTGATTGTTAATTGGCAAAAAAATTCTACAGCACATTTCAACAGTTGCATCGTTTGATTTAGTTTGTAATTACCATAAAGAGACTCATAGATTAACATAACTCATGGTTCTTCGACAAAGGTCTGCTAATCTCCTTTTTCATAATCTATGCATTGAAAAGCATCCTGTCTTCCCAACCCAGGCAGTTTCAAGTAAAAAAAGATACTAGAAAAACCTGCCCATTTCTCAGTTTGGAGGCAGTTACTAATAAGTTTATTTTTAATTAATTAATTTTACTTTTTTCAAAGTGCCAACAAAAAGAACAGTTCAGAAAGCCAGCCAGCGATAGATATTTTGAGGTATCATATGAACAGCAATTTTAAAAAGACACCAAAAAAATCTCTCTCCTGGTTGCACTACCACAATTACCACAAGGCAATTTGCTTAAGAAAAAACACAGAAGAAACTAAGAGCACTCACTGACCCCCAAATCTTGTATCCCCCCTGCAAATAAAGGACTAAGGGTAATCTGAAGGCAGCAGAAGGCCCCTCTCTCATCCACCCATGCACCAGACTCCTGCTGCCTCTGTATATACATAGCTGTGGTTTGGTATTTAACTGGAGGAACGCACTCCTGAGCACAGAGCGAGCGAGGTGTGACAGTGGTGTGAACCTGAGCAGCACACACACACCATGGGGCACATTGTCCCTGTGCCTGCCCAGGGTCAGGGGTTGGGACCTGAGCATTTTTAAGGTCTCCTCTAACTCAAACCATTCTGTGATTGTCAGCAGGCTACAGGTGCGTGTAAGGAAAGGCAGGGGAAGCAGATGTGTGACTGCAAGGGGAAAGGGCGATAACAGCCCCAGTCAGAAAGCATTCAGTCCAAGGTGCCCTTGTTTTATATTTAGGTATTCCTTGCCTGTAGTTTTAAAAGCATGTGTGCAAAATGAGCAGCTTTATTTTGCCCTTACAGGAGAGATGTTCCCAGCCAACCGAAGGGGGATGATGTACTGTAGACTGACAAGGGCTGCTAGGCTCGATCACCGCAAGTGTTTCAAACTGTGGGAGAGCTAAACACAGAGTGAGAACGTTTTATTTTTAAAAAGCCTGGCAAGCCATGCTCCCCATATAGCTCACTTCCTCCCAGAAACTTTCCCTAAAATATTTTTGTTTGATATTTTGATCCAAGTCCTTATCGGATCCAAATCCGAGGCTCCTGACATCTGCTCCCATCTTTTCTGGAGAAGCTGGAGCCTTCAAAAGCAGGTAACTGCTGCCTCTGCACCCTGACTGCAAACACGCTCAGCGTAGTGACAATGGTCTGTTCTCAGCTGTCAGCATTTACCAGCTACTACCCACTTCTCCAAGCTCCAGCCCTGCCATATGCTCAGTGCAGAGTAGCCCCTGATGATGTGTTGTAACGAGGATGATCCTGTTTAAAGGTTTGTGCACAATACAAAAATAAATATCGGCGTTATTGGCAGTGGCAGCAACACATATAATCATTTGCCTGAAAACTCCTCTTACTAATAGACACGGATTTCAGTCACTTTTTGTCTAGCCAATTTTAACTGTTTGAGCTGGCAGTGCTATGCCAGGTATCTGTTTGAGAGACAGATGCTTTGGAGACACTTCAGCTCAAAAAAGTTGAGGCATTTCTTTGATGAGGGCTGGGGAGAGGAAATGCATTGCCTTGCCCAGAATAACAGCAAGGCTTATTCCTGCCAAAGATCCTACCACTATTCCAAGTAGGAACTTTGGATTCGGCAGAAATGGGGGTAGCTCTTGTCCAGGATCACCCATTTGCCTTTGGCCAGGTTGTTCTTATTTATATCTCAGGTTGTTCTTATTTACACCTCAAGTTTGTGACAGATTTTTAACTTTCAAAAGTTGAAATGTATTTTCTCACAAGCTAAACCTATCCCTTCTCAGGGTTTTCTACAGCCATTTACACAGCATGGGAGAGTTTTGTTCTGAGTTTAGGGCTATAGGAGTAAGAGACTTTACCACCTGAAAATGCTGCTCTTGGATTTAGAGCTGGGTACCCAGAGCAAGCACAAATTTAAACTGTCAGTACTTTTCATACAGAAATTAAGTAAGAGTGGGGTTAAGGGGAAAGCTGGATAAAAGGAAACTACGAGTCTGCTAAAACAGGATAAAGGTAGAAGAAAATCTCATCAAGATGAGGTGAAATGCTGAGCACCAGACAGGATAGAAAAGGCTTTGGGCAAAGTAGAAACAAGAGTACCCCCAACACAGATGCAACAGCAACCAGCCTACAGGTAAAAAACACCCTGTAAGGGAAGTGTGATAATGTTTTGGTTTTAAACTCAGCTTGCCCACAGAAGAGCCCACATGAAAAAGCTGGGAGCGTGGATGTTTGGCTCCTCAAACCACAGACTTTTTGTTTCTCTGTCCTCACAGAAACATCTGTCTGGCTGTAACCCCTGCCTCGCTCACATCACACTCCCAAACATCCACCCCGGCGAGCGCGGCCGAGGACGTGATCAAACCCGGTCACGATGTATACACAGAAGGCCACTACATGTGTATACAATTAGGGTCACACAGGCATTTCTCTGACATTTTGAGTCTCAGGCACTGCAAACACACATTTTGTGCTGTGCAAACACAGAATGGACACACCCAGGAGCCTCACACCCCCCCGGGATGGGGTGCATTTGGGAGCAGCATCCTACACCGAGGCAAAGTCTCAATGGAGTCTGAGGGAGCTGCAGGGTGCTCAGCACTTTTGAAAAGCAGAACGTTTATATTTAGACTCTTAAATGAACTTCACAGCCTAAATTTAGGCTCCTATTTCTGACACCAAATAAAAAAAAAAAAGAAAAAAAGAAAAGAAAAAAATCCATATGAGCTTCCAAATTTAGAGCTGGGTACCTCGACATAGTCATGTCAGAGTGAAATGTAAACCTTGCACTTCGGCCCACATTCCTATCAAGTTGATTTCCAAAAGGGGAAGCGATCAAGCACGCAATATTTTAAAAGGAAAATAATAATCCAGACTTGCTTCTGTGAATTCCTTACATCCTGCTTTATTGCTAGCTGCGAGTCAATTGATTTGGATCTCACTTGCAGTCTCTTACACAACTGCAACTCCATCAGCTCTAACGAAAGCAAGATTTTACAAAATTTCCATCTCAACTTCAGCTGTTAAATCATATTTCCAAAGGCAACAGTGGCATATAAAAAAATTTTAGTCCCAGCAAAGTCAGCGAGGCTAAGGCTCCAAAATCCATGTTGAAGTATTACACACCTTTCAATTTTGACTCGTATAAAGTATCACTGTGCAAATATTTTCCACTTGCAGGAATCACCTGCTCCTGACAGCTTCTCAGGGAATTTTTCTTCACATGTAATACAATCTAAACATATGTGTTGCATTAAGTTGGGTTATATCAGGTCATGCCACCTGACACAGTATATCCCAACATAATCTAATGCCATGTAAATCATTCATTACAACAAACCTAAGGAAAAAAAAAAAGGCAGAAAAGAAAAGACAACTTTTTTCCCCACTTCACAGGCAGCTGCAGCAGATAAAGTGTCTATATTTTCATAAAGGGCCAGGTGAGAATGTGTGTTTTGGTGTTATTTTAAGGCATTTCACTACATCTCCATTTCCATGGTGGCCACAGCTACAGTCCCAGCTTGCTGATAAGTAGTGGTGAACGGAAGTGAAGTTTTAGGACTTGGTTTTAGAGAACATTTTATATTTTCATAGCCAATATATGCGATAACAAAAGTACAAATGTCAGAAATATTATAGCAGAGCCATAAAATTCAATGCAGGTCCAAAGCTCAATGAAAACCAGCAGGGGAACAGGTGGGACAGCAGGCAAAGGGGATCAGCTGTCCCAGGAGGTGAACACAAGCCACGGGGGCAAATCCATTCCCATAGAGGCCAGATTTCAGGTTCTCTCACCTCAGCTTAAGCAACAGAAATTAGGAACTTTGCATCAATTCACCAACTTTACCTAACTGAGGGTGATCAACCCCTTTTACCAGCCCCACTGCTGCTCCCTATGTAAAACTGGGAGGGCAGGACAAAAAGGAGCCACAGTGCAGGTTATTCCCTGCAGGACACCCCCTCCCATCCCTTGGAAGCGGCATCGAGAGGTTTCTACGTCCCATTCACTCTGCACCACATTTCATCTCCATGCAGCCCTTAGAGCTGGAAAAATTATTCTTGGGGTTTTAAAGCAGGCATTGAAAATCAGCAGTTCTTCCATAAATATTAAACTATCACACTCATTATGACAAAGGCATCTGCTGAAGGCGATTATTTGTCTGAACAGCCCACACAGCGTAGGTAGAACATGGGTTATGTTAAGAGCCTGTTGTAGGATGCAGTCTTGTATCATTTTATAAAGTAGGAATTTTACATCCAAAGGGTAAAGCTTAATATCATGAATTATAACCATAGTAAAGTTATCGCTGATTTTTTTTTGCAATTCTGTATTTTTAAAGTTGTCTACTTATCTGCTAGAACTGCACTGAATTGGATTTAATTGCCAACAGATTTTTACTTATAGCAATAGGAGTGCCTTGTGAGTAGCTACAAAAGGATTCTTACAGGAGCAGGAAAATAACATCCCTTTACCGAAACAAACAATTACTGCTGACATAAAAATACATTGAGTCTCACAGGCAAGCATAACCCTGTTTACAATTGAGATAATATCAGCTGAACTGGCTTTAAACTCAGATTCGTGCTAATGAAGAGACTGCAAACACACCTTGAACCTTAATTCAATAATGAGATCAACAATTACACTTAAAGGTTACTTAACACTGCATCAGTGCTAGCAAAATCCTTTTGATCACCTATATTGTGCTGTTCATTATTTGCTTTGATGATTAATAACACTGAAAAGTATTTGGTAAAAGAATAAAATGAGGTACAATATTTATACCTTATTACAAAGTGCATTAGCAAATCAGAGCCATCAGAGCACCTACATTAAAAAGAAAACATCATCAATATTTGATGTTTGTCTTCTTTAACATCTAGCTGTGGTTTTAACAACAGCAAAACTTTCAAGCTTGGATCCACCACAGTTCCCAAAATGTCATCTTTTATCCAGCAGACCCACTTGCTGGCCATTTTCTTACACTTCTTTGTTTCCATCTTTGTGTGGCCCTTAGAAAACAGAAATTTGTGAATGTGTAATTTCAAGAGGTGAGTGGCAAGAGACATTTTAGTGAGCAAGAGCAAAGCAGTTATTTGACTTGGTGATTTCAACACCGCTCTGCGTCGGGAGGGAAAATGGCACGAAGACATTGTGCTAGGCAACAGATCATGTAAACATTTCCTATGACAGTCTTTCATCATCTATAGGAACATTTACACTGCCAGATCTTGTCTTCTTTAAAAATGTCAGCTCGGTAAGTTTGATGCACATGTGCTCCTTCTGTAAGTGTCTGCTCAGGCAGACAGTTTACTAATTTGTGGCTCAGTAAGCCTTCCACTGCACCGAGCACCTTGAGGTTAGCACATCTCTAATCATTATTTGATAACAGAAATCTGTAAGCATCACATCCCTGGTAACAAGAACATTGTATCTTAGCAACCAGCCTTGATATTCAAACAATTTCATTAAAGCGTAGCACCTCTTAGCAGGTGGGTGAGTGCGGGTGTTGATAAACATTTATAATATGATCAACCATTGTGTTTGCCAACACTATAATCATCATGACAAATTTATGAATTTGTTTACAAGCTCCTAGGTACCAACCTAAGTAGGTAAACTACCTCATAGCACGCTTCTGTGTCTATAGATAGAGGCGCATTCCAAGATTTGATGCTTCTTTAAATTGAACATATTGGGGAAAGGGTTAGCAGATGAGCATCACATGTCACGGTAAAAATCACCATTTAAATTAAACCGCAAAGGATGTGTTAGAGCGAGGGCAAGGATTATATTTCACCCCCAAGAGAGCAAGGAAATTTAAAGTTGAAACTGTCTGTAATCTATTCCCAGGTCCCCAACAGGGCACGAATGTGGACATGGTGCCCCAGCCCCACATGAAGGACCCTGGGGTCACTCCCACCACACACAGGGAGCAGTGGCTTCCTAACCCCAGCCAGAGCTTGGCAGCCCTGCCAAAGGGAGATATCAGGACAACCCATCTGCCTCTCCAGAGAAAGGGGCAAAGCTCAAATTATTTCAGTTCATCAAATCCAGCACACCTATACCCAAGTAGGATGACAAGCTTTGAAGAAAGCAAATCCACCACCTTATTTGGGAAATGCAGCTTGGACATCCTCGGTCATGCTCAGCAAAAGGGACTGTGTTAGAGTAAACACACATGTAAACACATTTTCTGAACTGGAATTACTGCAGGCCAGATTGGCTAAATTTTGCTTATAGAAACACAGGAAATCTTGCTCAGTTCTGGGTTAGAGCCTTGTCCCTTGCTATCCCAGGAAAGCTCATCATATAATGCTGAATGAATACAGTTCATAAACTACTTAGCTTCATCCTAAAACCTGTTAACTTTGTTAACCCCATAACTTCTATGGGAAGTTCTTTCCAGAACTGAGATATCTTGAAGACTTAATCTGGGACTGGTTTTATTTATGGCTCTTGAATATTCGTTTGTTCTCATGCCAATATTGTCATTTCACTGAGACCACTCAACCCTTCTTGGTGTTTACATCCCCTTTTTTTTAAGCACAGAGCAATCGTGACCCCTCTTAGTCTTCGTTGTTGCTAGGCTAAACAAATTGTGCTCTTTTATGGCTGTATTACATCAACACAACCCCGTGGAGGGCAATAGGTTTGCTCTTTTGTAATCAAAACCAGCATTTGATCTCATGAACTTAAATGGAAATATCCTTCGAGGAGTGTTACTTTCTAAAGTGATTTCCAGTGTTGAGTTGCTGCCCAGAGGGGCAAGGGGGAGAGAGAGGGGACAGCCAGAGAAAGTGAGCTGGCCAGCCCAGGGTCAGGCAAGCTGACCACCCTGTTTGCAGCTCCACGTGCCAGCTGAAGTCACTCAGGCACTTTGGAGGGTCAGATTTTATGCAAGGGTTGGTTGGTTGCCAACCTAAATTATCAAACTATTTATCTACCCAAATCCACCTAAAAATGTGAGCCCCTCCACCCTTAATTTCCCTGTAAGGTGAAGCCACCTTCACCATCCCACAGGGAGCAACACCCTCAGTCCATAACATCCCCCAAGGAAGGATCATACAAACTTGGGTCCAAACACACTCTCAAATTCGAATTTCATGGTCTTACATCTACATTGTGGACACCAAACCAGCCTGTGGTTGGAAGGCCATATCTAGAAAACTTCCAGACACTCCTTTGCTCTGAGGATGCAGAATTATCCATCAGTCAGGTGATTTCTTCATCACCATGCATGGGGAAGCACGTGTCAAGAAGCAAACAAAGGCAACAGGAGAGGCAAATATATTTAAGATCTATGTGTAGATAAACAGAATGCATGTTATACTCCAGCTTTGTGTCCAATTAATGGATATTTTAATAAAAGAAATCAGGAGAAAAATTCTTTGAACAGTTAAGAACTCCTTGACTCTTCACTCTAGTCTTGAAAATAATGACCTGTTCCCCTTGTCAGTGACTGGTTTGCACTAATTTTTGCAAGCAAACCCTATCATAACCTTGCTCAATCTGCAACAACGTGTGTTTAAAATTTACCAAAAGGTGGAAGATGGAATGCAGGCAAGAGAAAAACAGGAATATGAAGTTTGTACCTTGTACCTATGGCATCCAAGGTAACACCACCGCATCACTGATTTCCCACTGGGCACGGTACACCAGGCTGTTAATCTACCTGAAATACCTGGGGCCAAGTGAAGCGTTCTGAAATAGGTAACTGAGACTCCTTTCTGGAAATTAAAGTCATCCACTGCGAAAAAAGGAACAACACATCTTGTCACTGTAGCTTGTTGTCTTTGTGGTTAACTTTCCTCCCCGTGCTAAGATCCAGTGATAGTTCTATAAACCACACCTGACACAGACTAATGTTTTGGTGGATTTTCCCCCTCTCTCTTTTCCTTTAAACCAGTTGTCCAACTTTGTAAAGCCACATAAGTTTTAATTAGGTATCTAAATACATTGTAAAAATATCAGAAACAAGAACTGCAGTAAACTACAGAAAATAATACACACAAACTCTACCAAACAAGTGCCAAGTACAATACACAGCAATCATATATATAGAAATATAAATTCACAAATTTGAAGCAGTTAAAAAAAAGGCGGGGGAAACCTATTTTAAGCAGGAGACCAAGTAAGTCCATATTTTATCCCATACAAACAGCATGCAAGCTTAATTTCCAAAGGTACACCCTTTTCTGTTATCAGATAATATAAAATAAAAGAAAAATTGGCCAGCTGTGGCTCCTCATGCCTCAATTTCACCTTCTATAAAATGTGAGAACTTGAATCTCATCTCCTTTCCTGAAAGCTATCATGTTCAAAGCACTCTAAACCTGAAGTTATTTTTGGAATAGTATCTTCAGAACAGGCTGAAGAAACACCATAAAGAACAACATCACTTGCACGCAGAAGTCAAATTCATATTCGTTAGCAGAAATCTTTATACTCTGTGTTTTCTTAGCACAACTGAGTCTGAGCTACGGAGTGATGACAGCATTAAACTGGAAAGAAATTTTCTCCTTCCCGTTCAGCATATTTCTTTTGCAGGACACGTGTTTAGCAGTCAAAGAAGAGAAATGAATGAGTATTTGTAATGCTGTGAAAAATTTCAAGTCTGGGTTAAGATTTCTAAATGCAGTTTAAAATGGGACAGGTTTAGAAGATAAAAAGAAGGCTTCGAGGTGGCCTTCAGGCAGTGTTGCCCTGCTCTCTTCTCCACCCATATAATAGTCATAGAAAAATCTGATATTTTGGGTTATTATTTTCCCAGCAGCCTCAGATTTCATCTATTCCCCATGAAAGATAAGTTAAGGCGTGCATGAAGTCAAAACCTGGGGAAAAACCTCCCTTCCTGCACATCTTGTTTGCTAATACTCCACTACCCCAACTTCCAAGTCTGTCCAACATCCCAGCCACAGAGGAAGCCACCTGACAACACTTGCTGGCCACACAGCACAGCAGGCAAGGACACAGTGCCCAGGTCAGCCAGGAACAGACACAGGGGTGATAATAAAACACAGTTCTACAGAGGCAATAATCACTCAACACCCCCACGGGCTGGTTAAATATTATCCCTGCTATGCAGTTTGGGAAAACTGGCAGAGGTTGTGTCGAGGCTTCATGGAGCCACTTGTCAGACGAGGGGTTTGATCTCCTGGGATTCAGGTCCCCATTTTTATATCCAGAATCAATGCCAAAAAAAGGGGGGAAATGGATGTTTTCCTATACAGAGAGTTCTGGGGATGAGAGGGGCAGTTCCTAATGCTTTTACAGCCTTCCCCACACCAGCTTTAGGAGTGGTCAAGAGTTTTGGCTCACAAAAGCAGAAGGAGCACATGCTGAGGCCACCTGTGGCTCCACATTCCCTTCTTTCATTCATCACCCCTCTCCTCTCCTCCTTCCTGGGGGAAACTGCTTACAAAGAGCGACACCATGGGAATCTGGGAGGTCCCATAAATTCAAAATTTCCATGATTCAGACTCCAGCAAGCTGTTTTTACACATACTAGGAGCAGCAGAATGGGGAGAATATGCTGAGAAACAGGGTCCTACTGCACCAGCTGGGGGTAACATTTTCTCACAACCAGCACAAGATGCCACAGCTGACGCCTGAAGATAAATATACACCCTTTCATATTTAACCAGCATATTTTGCCTTTTCAGCACAATACTGAAATCTGTTTAATTTTCAAACTGCCAGTTGAGATCTTCCTGATATTTTCTGTGGAGAAGGACAAGACAACCAAGGCTCAGGGTGCCCACACAGAGTGACATCACTTTGTGCCCAGAACAAAAATGCCACCACAAGGGATAGTAGAAAAGCCCACTCCAACACCACTACACAGTAGCTTCCAAGACTCCAACATTTGTTCTATAATCACTAAGCAAAGTCCTCCAAACGTTTCCCACTAACTTTAGGCAGTTGAAGTGCCCATTCCAGTTCCAAGACGAAGTTTTTAAAGTTTTTATGCCGATGTATTCTGGGCTGGTATATCCTAAATATATCCCTTTCCTTGATTCCCAGCAGAACTTTTTGTTCAAAACACACACACAAAACCAAAACCCACCATAAACCAGGTAAAGCTGAATTTCATACTGGTCTGAGACAACTTGTGGGCCACCTACTCAGTACTATCACACTAATTAAGAATGTTCTAGCAGCAGGAGAAGGTGAAAAACACTTTGGATGTTTTGCTGAATCTCCTGGAGTTGTATAAATTTCCCAGCTTTAGTTCTTCAGAAACCCATCCTATAGATTAAGATTTTGCAGTGGTCAGTTAAATTATATATTTTTCATTAGAAGCCTAAAGATAGATATGAATTCATAAGTGTGTATATACAGACATACCTGCAGGACTTAATCATTCAGATCACAGTGGAAAGTAGTTTTAACACAGCAGTGAATTTTGCCTTTCCAGTGTGTTAGAGAAAAGGAAAAAAGTAGTGCTGTGTATGAACATAAATCAGAGTGACCTTTACCACTTCTTTAACTCCCAAGGAAAAGCTATTGCATTTTAGGGAAAGAACAGTCTCCATTAAAGAATGAGACAATCAGCCCATTAGGTCAATTTTAATTTTAAGACCAGAATATTAAATATTCCCTTTGATTATGAATTGTATTAAAGTGATTAAAATCATCTAATAAAAAAAAAACCTAATCCCAGACCTGCTGTCATATAAATATATACGGCACAAAATGTTTCAGCAACTTAACATTTGTAATAAGGTCCATAATTTATTAAAATGATAATCTAACCACATTTAAATTAATTTTAAAACTCAAAAATATACACTCTTACTATCTTACTTCTTGATATAAAAGAATGCCAGTAAAATCACATTTTCTAGCTTTTTGCTTCTCTCCTTATTGCGTGACCACCTCTACAAACAAAAACATCTTGAAGGACTCAAATGAACTCCATCAGATACTGGGAGAGATGAGTGACAAAGCTACAAAAAAAATCCTAACATTTTCCTGAAGAGTCTTTGTTATTATTTATAAACACTTTTTTTTTTTCTGTTGCTGTAACACAACTAGGAGACATATGTAGATAGATAAAACACCAAATGTTTATTTTTTTAATTTGTTTTTTTTTTTTTTTTTTTTATGTTTTAAAGTGATCTCTGCATTTTGCATTTTCCTTCAGATCACTGCCACAGTCTTCTGAGGCAGGCTGCAATCCCCATTTGACTCATCACATTATGTGCTCATATTAAGTTTTGCATTAAATCCCAGTGCCATCTATAACTTGCTACTAATATCTTTACACCACTGAGGCTTTGATATTTGATGGAAAGCCCCTGAAACCTCACCAAGGGTCTCATCAAATCAGGCAAGCCTCACTTTGCTGTGTATTTACCAAGTGAAGCATATATTCAAGTGAACCCAGTTTGAGGAGTCCATGGTTAGTTAATCAGCTATGAAGAGTTTTCTCAACCTATTGTTTTTAGCAATACAGCCAAAATCCTATGAAATGGCATCCCTTGCTGCTCTACCTGAAGAGAATCAAAATGGTATCTCTCCCTCCCACTAATTCCTGACTTCTTGCTTAGTGCAATGCATCCAAAGAAATGAAACTTATTGAATCAAGTTTAATGACATAATAAATTCTTCCCTTCAGACAATGTTGAGGCTTAATTCACTAGAGCACTTTAAGCCTTTGCCTTTAGCATCTGATGGGTCATTAGTCTGTAATCCTCAGCTAGCCTGTTTGGAATCTAAACTAAATCAGGAACCGTATCAGTAGTTTCTGAAATATGACTGGCAGGTCAAGTGGCCTCAAAAAGACTGCCTGGGGCATATACGACTAGGATAGGGCATGGCTAGAACAGAACCAGTGATGGATCTGGAAGCGTGCACCCAATAAAGACTTCATTCATTCTAACTCACTAAACAGCAGTTCTTCAAATGACTTGACTTATATTTTTGATGTTTTTAACCAGTAGGTCATGCAATAAAATTGTCCTGTATGTGCCAATAGGCTTAACACACAGATCATTGACTTGCATGCTTGGGCATATTTTATTTATATTTTTCCCTCAAGTTTTTCCATAGCAGCCTGAAAAAGGCAATAGAATCACTGCCGTGTGGGAAAACATGTAATCTAAAGGACTTAGATCATAGAATTTTGAAGAGCAGAAAGTTTGATGAAACACCCTTTTGTCCAAAAGGAAAAAAAAAACCTCTGAAACGCCCATTCCTACACCTGGAAAGTCACATTCTTGAGATGCTACAAATAATCTCTGCTCCCAGCTGAATATTTCTTGCATTACATATTAAAAACACTCTCTATGCAATAATTTCAGGGCTTTTCAATACAAGCCAGAAAACCAACTCCGCTTTAGAATTTCAGCTGGAGTGTTTCAGGCTTATTGGAGAGGAAAGTGTGCTGTGCTCATCTCCAGAACCCTCCACCACAGCATTCACTGAACACTCCTGAGACTTGATTCAAAGTCCACTTCAGTCAATTGACCCCAGTGGTCTTTAGATCAGGCCCTTAATCTGTACATTGCACTCAGATAATCAGTAACAGCTTAGTTAGACACTTTCTTTTTTTTCCACTCATCATTTTCCAGATTCAACAAAACATTTCCAAACCCCTCAAAACCAGACTGGCACTTCTGGTGGATGCAGAGCAGCACATGCTATAGCAGAGGTTTAAGTGGTGTCTGCAGTTTAAAAAAAAAATGATAATTGGGGAAAATTAATAAATAAACATATAATCTTGATACTTCGACTCCCAGAAAATACCCTGAAGAGCTTCAGCTCTGATGCCATAGTGATTTCTCAGTGGAGACAAAGGTACATTGGCACCAAGCAGGGAGTGAAAAGGAAAACTAATTCTGGTTTGGAAACAGAGCACAAGGCTGGGATATGCACTACAGTCCAAGTTCCCCCACTGTCTCTAGAATACCAAAATACAAGGATTCAAAAGGCAGACAGGATAATCTCAAGATCCCTGCTCTGAGGAGTGGCAGGAGCCCACAGTCACCCCATTTAAGAGCCACCTTCTGCAGAGTGGCTGTGTGAAATTCAGCAGGGCAAATCCCAAAATATCCCCAATTAGAAAGTTAACTCATTTCCAGATCCAGCCTGCTCAAAGTTGTCTACAGTTTAATTTAAATATGCATTAAACACACTGTGTAGCAGAGGCAAAATTACTTATTGCTTTAAGCATGCCCATGCTATTTTAAAATAGCCTGGCCGTCATGAGCATTTCTCCTATTATCTTTGGTGACATTTAATCAGTGCTTAAATGTTGGGAACACAGGGGAAAGAAATCAGGTTATATATTTGGGAAGGCAACTCTCAGAAATTAGGCTTCTTTCCAAAAGAAAACTTAACCAGTTACTCACTGCCTAAGCAGAGTTAACACTTAAATTTTCTCCTGGTAGGAGGAAAGTCACACCCCAGCCGGTGTTAAATCCTTTTGGGGATGCTCTACCAAGGCTGAATTCAAATTCCCACAAGACTCAGACCAATAACTTCATCCTCTCTACAGTAAGATTCTCTTTTTCCCTGTGCCTCACACACTACGGAGGCAGAAGGTATTTACAGAAATGAGGAAATGAAATTTTTTTTTTCCATTTATTATTGAACTATTAAACACACTCTGTCATTTGGGAACTCCCTCCATCTCCAGCCTTTGTATTCCAAGGTACTTCAGTAACGGCAGTAAGTGAAACTAAAATGCCAACTTGAGATTTGCATTATAAATGGCATATACAAAGAGAGACTTTTTAAACTTTGGTTGATCTAGCATATCAAAGATCTTTTTCTCTCTTTTTCTATGCTACTTCAGTGACTGTATTGAAGTGAACTGAAAGGATTAGCTTGAAAGTGGCAAGAAATCTGGCATGCAAAGAAATAAATTTTTTCTCCACACTTATTTCAGTTGAACTCTTCATTATATGGGGGCCCCTTTCCTCTTCTGAAATGCATTTTGCTGTCTCTCAAGCCATCCCATGCTGTGCCAGTCCCAAACAAGGTGAAAATACAAAGTGTGCAAGAGCAGCTCCCGACACTGGTTCCCTCAGCTCCTCTTCAACCTTCTGCGCTGCCAAACTGAGCACCAGCATGAAGATCACAACCTATGTACTCATAATTTCCTCTTTAGCCAGAGCTGGAGGTAAATCCTGTGATATTGATGACATCTGCCCCTCCCACACCTTATCCTGATGCACCTCTCCACTGTGCAGACCTCCGTGTGATGGGGATACACATCCCAGAAACACACACACAGGACGTTCTCTGCTTCCTGAAGAAATCACATGCACTTTTCACTACTTGCAGTGTGGTTAGCATAGCCTTACTCCAGTAATATCTATCTGGGAAAAATGAAACAGCATGGAAAAATCACCAGGGGAAGAAGAGCAGAAGGAATGACTCAGCTGCAAACCTGGATTCAGACAAAAATGACTAAGAGCTCCCAAAAATCAAAAAAAAAATAAAAATAAAAAGCCTTGCGACCGCTGATACCAAATCTCCACTCAGATTCGCTCCTATTAAGAAAACTTAGATTATTAGATTCACTCCCATTAGAAAACTTAGATTTTGAAAAGTTAGATTATTCTTTAGAAATGTTGGTCACTCTGTGTCTCCCTACCTAGCTCATCCCTTTCCTTTGAATAATTAAGCAAACCAGCTGCATTAACTCTTTGAAACAAGAGCCCTTTGTGTTTACTGACAAGTTCAGGGGCAGTCCTAGATAAGGATCAGAGACGAGCTCCCAGACTGTGTTTGGTGAAAGGCTGAGGGTCTGAGGGGAAAGAAGGGGTTGGCAGGCACAGGCAAGGGGAAAGGCTTGGGTTTCCCAAGCTGGGGCTGAGTCAGAGCTCAGGGCTCCATCAGCACTCCGTGTTTACGGAATAAATCGCTATTCTGTCGCAGACGCACTCACTGCCCACTCCAGCCCAAGCTCATTCCTCTTACATCAGTGACTCCACAGCAAGATTAGACAGACATGCAGCAGGGAAAAAATCCAGTCCAGGACAGTGTAATCCCCGTTTTCCTGACTAACTTGTTTGTGCCAGGGCAGCCCAAGGCCTGCAGGAGAAACGATGTGTGCCCAGGCTGGTGGCCGAGGACAAGCCATGGGACACTCAGAGTGCCCAAAACATGGGCAACGTTACTCCAGACACAACAAAACACAGCTTATAACGACATGCCACTGAGATAGTCTTTCATGTGCAGCTTCTGGAAGTTGATTTATCGGCAACTAATTACAGAAAATACTGGGGGGTTTCTTCACATCACACGGGCCACAATAGATGCTCCATCCCTCAGTGTCGATGACACGGGCACCCTGTCAGAGCTGAATAGCTGCCTACTGACCCCTCCTCTTCACCAGGGGGGACTTGCTAATGTCCTGGGCTAAAACTGTGCCAGCACCAGCTGGCAGGCACACTTGTGAGCCGACAAAACCCACCCCGAAGACAAGAGAGACCTCTGCAACCTGCAGAAGCAGGACCAGAATTTCTCCTTGCTCCCAAGATTAACTGCAGGAGAGTGCTCCAACAGCTATTCATCACCAGCAGCACCTAAAGCCTTCCTCACTGCATATATCAACGTGGCAAGGGCTGTGACTAATGGAAAAGGCACCACCCTATAAAAAGGAATAAAAATGAAGGAACCAGTAACATCAGTACAAGCAGCAAGTCAGCTGTACCAAGCTAATTTTTTTTTTTTAATGTAAAGATTTGAAGTAAATACACACAGAAAAAAAAAATCGGCCTTCTTTATTAATCTCCTCATAAAGAAATGCAAAATATTAAATCAGTTTAGGTTTATTTCAAGCAGCCTTAAAGAGATAAATAAAAATAAGCTTCCAAAATGCCCAGGGAAGTGACACAAGCCTATGATTCCAAAGAGGATGCTGAGCCACACGTAAAATATTGTTTGCATATGTGGAGTTCAGCACACAACAGACTTCTGAGAAGAGAGCAATGTCAAACAAAAGAGTAGCTGTATTAATAGCTATATTCTGCTGCTTCTTTCCTATAAGGCTACACAGAGGGAGAAGAATTAATTGTCTGCAGAGCCCACCTTCTGTAGTGACCCGCCCAAGTGGGTCAGCCTGAGCCTGATGGCAGAAATGAGCAATAAAAAGTTTAACACCGTCTGAAATAATCCCGGATTTCATTTAATCTCCCTCCTAGTACTAAAAATAACAGAAAGCAATAAAATCTCAGATGGTGCATATTGCAAGAGCCGCAGTTTAATCTCGCTGATGAGAAAAAGAAAAAGCGACAGACCCCTTTCTCAGCTTCCCAACACTCCCAGTTTTGATTCTTTTCCTGCAGTGCTGGAATATGCACCTACTTCCTTGAATTAACAGATCTCCAAATAACACTCACAGGGACTATTTTCCTACACATAAAGTTGCTTTCTCTGTTCTAGATGAGTATAACTGGGTTTGGGAAGAAATATAAAAGAGTTGCTAAAGCCAGTAATTTCCTCAGCCACACATATGGCTTCTAAGTTTAATAGCAATTATGTCATTTTTATATATGATTCACTTGATGTTGTTTTCATGTGAATCATTTGACATATATAACTCTGGCAGATTTCTTAAATAAGCATATCACCAGAGACTAAATTACTAATCAATTAACCAATTTCTCTCCCCCCCCCCCCTCCCCCATTTTGGCATGCAATTAGGAGAGAAAACTAAACTTAGAAAGGCACTTGGAGAAAATGAGGTTTGATAAACCACGGGGTTTTTATTCTGGGGGGAGGAAGAGGATGGCAGGGCAATAAACTGGGGCCAAGAGCAAGAAAACACACGGAAAGACTTTGCACTCAAGTGTCTCCCTGATGGGACCTGAAGAACATTAAGGTATCTCCAGCACCCCAAATTCTTCACAGCCACCCTGGGCAAGGCTCATGCCCTTCACCCCATCCTTGCAGGAGCACCAATGTGGCCACAAACACCTGCTGTTCAGCACTTGAGCAGGTGCAGCAGGGACACCAACACCCCCAAATGCACGAGGTTTTAATTCTCACTTCTCTTCTTGCCGGGGAGGACAGGGAGGGCAGTGCTGCAGAGGAACAGGGAAGGAAGCAGCCCAGTTGGAGAGGTGTTTACAGCTTTCTTGCCCGCCCTCCCTGTGCTCTCACCACAACACACACACCCTTCTTTCCAGAAGAAATTTCATAGCCTGCAACACCCCTTCCTCATTTTCAAACCGTCCACCACCCTGGTGCTCAGCAACCTGTGCCTCGGCCTCAGGCACAGAGCAGCCCTTCCTCCCCTTTCCTGGAGACACAGCCGGGCAGCCCCTTCCAGCCCCACACCACCTCATCTCTCCCTGCTCTCAGGAACAACAGGCAGAGAGGGTTTATTTTGCCAGCTTAACTGTTTTTAACATATTTCCTCCAGCTCCCAGTTCAGTATGTAGGCAAAATACCTGACTCGTTGCATTTATGGGTCTTGAGTGAAGCGGCCACAGACACTTTCCATACCTTTCTTATTACTCTGCTTGGAGACCAGGCATCTTTCAGAAGGAAATCCACTTCTCTTGCTATAAAAATGCCTTGAAAACTGGTTGTAGCGTCCTCAACTCTAACTGCAGTTAGTGCAAGGCAGACTATACCTACAACAACTTTCCATCTCTCACAAACAGAAAGCAAAGATAGCTGCTCTGAGCAGTTTCTGAGAGCTGATATCTGTGTACTTTGGCTGGTATCAAAAGAACAATTAGGCACACACTTAATATGATCACCCAAGTAAATGCACTAACTCCATTAAGACAATCTCTTATTTGCTTGTTTTATTTAAGAACATATTCAAGAGATTTCTTTGAAGAAACCAAAGCAAACAGCAAGACCAGGGTTCAACCACTAAACATTCAGAAAGCCAACTACTCCAAATCTTTTCCAACATAAAAAATTAAATTTAGGTTACACCAACCAGCTTTCAAACACAAAAAGTTAATAAGGTAGAACAAGTTAACAAGGTAGAACCCCAGCTTTGCTTTCCCACCTCCCATAGCTGATTTTACCTTAAAAACAAGTGGCTTCTCTCCTGCCTTCTTTCTGTCCTTGACCCAAGAAAGTGGGGAGCCCAGCTCCTCTGATATAGCCACCTCCCTGCAGTCAGGCCCTAGTGAAGGCACCTGCACCTTCTGGAGAGCCAGAGCACACCTGGGAGCAAGGAAAGAGGTGAATGAAAGCTTGTAAGCCAAGCCAAGCCATCTAAAGTGGCAAGTGATAAGCGTATGAACATCTACTGAGACAGGAATAATCCTCCTGCTAGGGTGAGCAGCACCCTAATCACCTCTCTCTGTTACTCATGGTATTCACGTAAAGTGAAATTATTTACCTAGATCAGATTCATATTCTAGAGAATATGTTCTAACCCTTTACCTGATTCACAGTGGAAAATGGTAATTTCACCATCCCAAATCATGGTGATGGGAGAACAGAATAATTAAATCATTTAAGTTGGAAAAACCCTCTGAGACTGAGTCCAACCATTAACCCAGCCCTGCCAAGTCATCACTAAACCATGTCCCCACTGTCCCACTCTGCTTCACCTTGAGTGTTGAGCGCAGTTTTGGGAAAGAGGAGGAGAGGACACTGATCTCTTCCCTGTGGTGCTCAGTGACAGGGCCTGAGGGAAAGGTTAGAGCTGTGTCAGGGCAGGTTTAGGTTGGACATCAGGGAAAATTTCTTCACCCAGAGGTGGTTTGGGCACTGGAAGAGGCTCTCCAGGGCAGTGGTCACAGCACCAAGGCTGACAGAGCCCAGGATATGTTTGGACAACTCTCCTGGGCACAGGCTGTGATTCATGGAGATGGTCCTAAGCAGGATATGGAATTGGACTTGATGATCCTGGTGGGTCCCTTTCAATTCAGCATATTCTGTGATTCCATAACACAAATAATGTCCCTTAATTTTACAGCTGAAACACACAAAGGATGAGACGAAATTCCCTGGTGAAAACACCCCAGAGACACCAGGATAAGTCACCTTGGAGGTGAGCTGTACTCACACTGATGTGAGCCAGCCCATGAGGGTTTTTCCTCACAGCAGTGGTCCAACCTCCTTCTGTTCACTCATTATTTCAGGTCTCTATCCCAGCTGTTCATGCTCAGATATTGCAGATTATCACTGATAGGAGCTCTTCACTCCTAGAAGTTTTGTTTGGTTTCATTCAAAATCTGGTTTTTTCTCCCTTTTCCTTCTGCTGTACAGATCTGGCAATCTGATTTTATGAAACAAACAATTCCCCAAAGACAAGTGTGCTGGCAGGAATCAATACAGCTGGTTTGACTCCCCTGAGACATGGCTTGCTCAAGGTGAAGAGCCTGCTGGGTTTTCTTTACCTGGCTGGTTACCAACTGCTATAAATAAGGAAGTTCTGAGCAACAGAGTTCTTAGAACCACAGAATGACTCGAAGGGACCTTAAAGACATGGGCAAGGACATTTTCCACTGGTCCAGGTTGTGCAAAGCCCCATCCAGCTTGGTCTTGGCAAGGGATGGGGCAACCACAGCTGTGGGCAACCTGTGCCAGGGCCTGTTTTCTTCCTGTGCATATCTGGCAGGATCATCTTCCCCACCTGGGAAACAGGAACTTCAGCTTCCAAGGTGTGACTGTGTCTTGAAGGATCAGCTTCAGATATGCTCCTGGGGATAACACTCATCCCAGGATTTTCCAGGGGGGTGCTGTGTAACACTGATATCGTTTCCCCATATCATGAACATTATCTGTGCTGGTCTGGGTGCTACTGGCCCAGTGTTCATGCAGAGCCCTACCTCTGTTTTGTGAGCACTCAGTTCTCTTTGCAGGCTGCCCAAAGACCTGCTGCCACCAGCTGTGGCTTCCAGGCAGCCACGTGTGCTTCCCCAAAGCCTCAGAAAACACCGAATCTTGAGCACTTCTCAAAACTGAATCCCCCTGGCTGCTTTTTTGATCCTGTTTACTCCATGCACTTAATTAACACAACCACATTCTGAGGATGCATGTTATCAGCACCACATGCCCTGGTCTAACAAAAAGCCATGGCGAAGCATTAGTAATAAAATCCCCGCTTTGCAGAAAAAGTAACAGCAAAATGCTCCTACACCACGTACCAAATGGCACGTCTTCTGTGGCATCCCCACCTTCCTCGCCTCCCTCTTCCTGTGGCTGGTCCATCTGTCCTCACTTGGGAGCTCTGATTTCACACATCTTTCCCCACCACATCTCCCCTGCTCGCCGGGTGCTCCTCAGGCACTCTGTGATTTGCAATCCCGCAGCAGTTGCGCCGTGCGGTTTCCCATCGCTCCCGGCCTGCCCCGACTTCTGCATTTCCTGCTGCCAACAAACCCACCTTACACCCACTGCCAGCTCCCCCCAGGGAACTGTTTCCACCCACCCCATGTGGTCTGTGCTCTGGATGTCAGCAGTGTGAGCTCCTCACACGCTCTGCCTGCCGAGTCCCACTCACCCGTTCCCTGCCGTAACCAAATTAAATAACCTGCTGGTAGGAAGATAGAAAGAACTTTGCAGAGTGGCCCTCTCCTTCTTCTGCTCCCCTCCATTCCCCTGCAGACCCCCCACACCAGGAGGGCTGATAACAACGTGCTGAGCTCAGAATCTCCCACCCTATTTAACCCCCTTGAGAAACTTTCCCACTCCCAGACGAGCCCTGAGAAACGTTCACTCAAAGAAGATTTCCCAGCTGCAGAATCCTCAGCGCCAGCAATCTCTGCACTCCCAAACCTGAAGTGATCCAAGCTTGGACTGTCAGATGACCTGTCAGATCTGGTCTGGAAAATTCATAGGCTAAAAACTCACTAGAAAAGGAGCAGAGCAACTCTTTTGCTATCAGAGCAGAACAGCATTAAAACATTAATGACTATCCTTGATTCCCCCAGGACTTACTTGGCCAACTAGGAAACAACTAGCCTGCTTGCCTTTAAAAGTTATGGCACATTCTGTAGCAAAGATATCAAAATTTTTCAGGTTTTTCTCTTCCTCAGATTGATTGATACTGCAAAAGGACAGACAAAGCTTGGGCTAGAGGAATTTTCAGGAGCCTTTCTCAAGTAAATTTCCTATATTTAGTGAAATTGCATGCTGCTGATACATATTATTGGCCTACAGAATGAGACTCATCCACCCAAGGAAAAGGATTAACTGAAATATTGCCATTTCTAGGAATTAAAGTTATTGGAATTCAAGCTGAAGCCCATTTCCTATACGCAATCTTAATGTGATCCTCAGGGAGCTCTGAAATTATCATCTTCAAGTAAGTGATCTTTTCATGCAATTTTATTCTAGCACTATATCTAGGTATCTTCTCCATAACTTCTATGTCCACAAGCTTATTTATCTCCTTGCTAAAGTTCAAAATCTAATTTCCAACACAGGTTACTTACTGTAATAAACTGTACAAGCTTTAAAGTGACAAGTTGAAAGATACAATTTTTTAGAGTTATGAATTAATAGCCATATACGTCAAAGAAAGTGCCAACTTTTTCATATTTATAGATATATTATTGAAATGATAAAAAATGAACTGGGGAAAGAGAAAAGAAGTGAGGAGAACTACATATAATGAATCAAACACACTTAACAAGACATGTACAGACACTTTAGTGTGCATCTCTTTTATTACATTACATTAATCAAATTCTGCTAAAGACATCCATCTAAGCGAAGTGTCACAGTGATATTCTATAAAAACATTCTTTTGAAAAAGAGTCTTCCCTGACAGTGGTATCAACTCTACTGTCTTAAGTGATTGTCAGGACTGCATTACTCAGAAATTAAGAGAATTTATGTAAGTGCCTCACGAGCTCCCCTGAAGAAAAAAATAACTTAATTGGAGGAAGTGTACAAAGTCTGATAAAGGCTGGTAAAACAGGGATAAGTGATTTCACTTAGGGAAGCATGAATGGAATTTTTTTTCCTGCTTCTTTCTCCTTCGGTTCACAGCACCAACAGACTTTCTTAGTCAGGAAAATCCTGGAAGAAAATCTTCCCTTTTGCTAAAACAGGCAGAATATGTGCACTTTTGCTAAATTATCCAGCAAGACCCGATCAGCTGAGATTGGAGGCTATTTTCCTTCCTCCATGTATTTATTTATTTATTCTAATGGGCCTGCAAACAGCTCTTGGGAAGGCAATGGAGGTTTCTTTGCCCTGCAGATGTGAGGCCCAGATGTGGCACAGCTTGGCATGGCCTGGCTCTGGGGGGCAGAGACATTTCTTACAGGTTGGGCACTTGGGTCATGGCCACATGTGAGCTCAGGTTTGCACCAGGTACGATGTTCTGCCTTTCTGCTACCAGGCAGATGCTGCAAACCCAAGGTAACTCAGCATTTTTACAATCTATTGTACCTGTGTGTTTCAAAGTGGGATTTATACCAGGTCTTCATTTGCTGCTCAAGAGGAAAATGATCTGGAGTTAAAATTTTGATTTAATTCTTGCATTATTTCATCTCCTTCTTTGAAACAGCCTAACCCAGGATTTCTTAACTTTGACCACACCTAGAAAAAAATACGAATGTTAAAATTCCCATCAAATAGAGAACGTGGATGAGAAGAAGCTACTTTCAGCCCCAGTGGCAGCAAGCCACAGAGAATGAGGGGTGGAGGGTATTGCATCACTTCTCCTCCATTATTTAGATGCAGTGGGATCCACAAATCCACGGAGGTGACATCCATTAAGGTAGTGCTGGTATTCCCACTCAGCTCTGGGCTTCCCATTGTGTGGGGTGGGGTTGGTTTTATTTCCCTGCAAAGGAAGGGAAAGCTCCTCATGGTAATCCCTGAGTGATGTGGCATCAAGTGTCAAAATATAAGACAAGGAAACAAGGCACAAGGAATAGTTTCATCTAAGTGATTCACTGACAGATCACAAAAGCAACGATTTGCTCTTCCCAATTATTCTCTAATTTCACTAATCAAACTATTAAGCCTGGATGTTATTCAAAACTCAAAGTCAACACTACAAAAAAGCCAAACATGAAATCCACCATTTGCATAACTTATTAAGTGAAATATGGAATTCATGTGACAGACAGAACGTCAGCTTCAAACTGTGTCTCCAGCCACAGCAAGAGCTGTTTGATCCACATGGGTTAGCTCCCTACCAGAAAAAAAATCACACACACAAAATTTGCCAAAGTAGTCAGTGCAGAGCGATTCTGCAGTGAACTTTGTAAATGCAGGAGAGCTGTGAACACGTCAGATCAAAATTCTGCCACAAATTCAAACTAATATTTACCGAACATCCAGTTCACTGCTCGCTCAGCTGCTCTTATCAATGTTTTAATAAACTATAAATCCTAGCGAGCCCTGAGGCAACTTAACTGCTGTAGTGATGCTGGAGGGTGATTAGGAAAAAAACTAAAGATAAGATCCATTGTTTTTTTCATGGTTGTGCACATCATTTTTCTATTCCTTATGCTTTATGTGTGATAATCTCAGCTTCCTCAGAGGTAAATTCTCATCTAATCATAAGTCCCCACACACCAACAGAACATATCCTATGTGGTCTAACAACAAAAAAAAAAAAAACAGAGCAAGAAGTGCTTCATTAACAACATGGATTTAACCTACCGTAAGCTCATTTTTAGGCTGCAACAAAAGCCCTGGAAAAGGTGAAAATTAAAAGATGTCACCTAAAGAGCTCTCTAAAATTAGAATTAATTTTAATCTGCCTGGAAAAAAAACCTTGAATGGTGCTGAGAGTTATGAAGAGGGGTGTTGTTTTAAAAATAAATAAAATATCAAACAAAAGGAACAAGAAGCCTGTTTTAGAGAAACAGGGCAGACATCATGCTCTGCTGTTCAGATTTATACCTAAACCACATGAAAATGTACTGGCAGAGCCCATCCTGTGGCATTTCTGATACGTGCAGGGTGTGGGGATGGATCCTGGGTGCAGCCAGGGAAGGGCAAGAGGAGGAAGGGCACAAAGAGGTGACACAGGTGGTGCAGAGGGATCACCTCTCATTTTGGTAGCCCCACAGGTGCCAGAGAAGGATTTTGGGTTTGAAAGGGACGTTTAAAAGCCGTGTCAGTATGTTCTGCTCTGGAACTGCTCCAGGCAGCATTGGGAGGAAGGAGATATCTCCTCTCGCTATTTTTGGGTTGGAGCATCCCTGCTCCAGATGGGTTCTTTTCCTTGTCTGATTCACCGCAGCCAGAGCTACAAACCAGGAGGGTGAGCTGGATTAATATCAGGTGCATCATTAATAAATATTCCCCCCTTTCCCAGTGTTTCTCCCTCTGTCCCTGCCTGGGTCTCCTCTGCTCCCCAGGCAGCCCATCCCTGGCTCTCACAAGCCAGGCTGACCTTTCTCTTCATGCACAGCCCTGCCAGGATCAGCCCCAGCAACTGGAATTTGTCTCCCTCTAAGTGACAGCTGCCATTTTAATGATCCAGCAGCAAAGGTGAGTTTCATCTCAGGAGGCAGAGAGGGAATGCAAAATAAAGAAAGGGAGGAAAAAAAAATGTTTCCACAAGGAGCTCCTGAAGATCAGATGGTTAGGAAAGGATTTGGGGGTGAATTCTATATTTAAAAAAACATTTTTAGCCAATTTAACAGATAACTTAACTAGTTCCTACGTTGCACTGATGTATATTTATAACTCTTTTTGAATGGATTTGTATTAAATTGGTGATTTTCAGTCTTTCTGACTTTTCCCTGTCCTCATCTGCCTGGTGAGCTTGTCCAAAGACAGCTCTCAGCCAGACTATTACACTTTTAAAATCATTTCAATGACTTTCCCCCTTGGTAATGCGATGGAGTGATTAGAAGAGCTCTCACCATTACCCCACCATTTTCCTTTAAGACACATGAAAATTCCTTCCCTTTCTCAGCCCTGGCACGTTCAGAGTTACTGTTCCCACTCACAGCTGTCACTACCATGCAAACTTAATAAATTCCATCTATGCATGACTTACTTAGCTAACCTCCATCCACCAGAGATACGCGCTTCTTACTCAGACAAGCAGGACAATAACATAGTAAAGCTTCAAAACAATAGCTCTCATGTTTCAAATATGTATAATATGGCAAGGGGCTTATCCCAACCCTGGTGATCCTAGCCTAACAGAAAGGAGCTTTTCTTTCATACTATGTAACTTCTGGGATTTTTGTGTTTGGAGGGGTGGGGGGGTTTTTTTCTTGGATTTTTTGTTGTTGTTGTTGTTGGTTGGTTGGTTGGTTTTTTTATGGGGTGGTTTTGGTTTGCATTTTTTTAATACAGAAGTAGTTTGTAAATGATTAGGAAAGAAAATTGAAATAATAATAAAACAAAATAAAAAGCGCTCTTTTAAAAGGAAAAAGGAAATTATAGAGGAATAATTAAATAAAGGAAGAGTTAAAATGGGCAGTACTTCTCTCACTGAGCAGAATACACCCCAAAAGACAGCCAGATTCTGATCTACCCCACCTTTGAAGTTTCCAGTAACAAATTAACCCTCTGGAAGAGCTGCAAATTCAAATCCACACAACCCAGAGCAGAAATCTGGCCCTGAACAATTTTATTAGCAGCAAATTTGTCATGCACATTAAACCCTCCCCACCAACAGCCTCGGGCCACATCAGCTGGGACCCTGCACCGTTCCCCTTTGCCACCTTGTCCGTCAGGAGAGCAATCAGCACTTTTTGGAAGAGCTCAGCACTTTTCAGAATTAACACCGCCAGAGGAGTAATCATGCCTGTGTTAAATAAATACTTCCAAATGCCAGGTGAAATGCACATCAGAGTGCATCAGGCAGCCACACAAGGTATCTGGAGGCAGGAGAACAAAGTATGCTTCACTTTGCATTAGAGTTGGCGAGTGCTGAAGCCCACGAGCAACAGAAAAATGCAGGATGAGTAATTTTACCAGGTGCTTCCCTGCAAGATTTCCTGGGGCCAAGCACTGTCCTGGCTGTGTAATTTTGATTAAATCAATAGCTGTTTATCAGTGTGCCATAAAATGACAGGAGCCAGATGCAAGAGGACTGAAACTGAGAACAGGTAAGTGAGAAACAGAAGCGGGGCTGATGATAACTGGTAATTTCTAGGTTGATTAACTTGGGCACAAGGATAGGCATTGGAAAGGTTCACTCTGTTTCTCCTGCTGGAGATGTCCTTTAGATGATATTAAATGATGAATTACTCAACAGGTTTAGTCTGCTAAATTCCCCATCCCTGGAAGTGTTTTCAAGACCACTTTTGGAGCAGTCTGGTCTATTGGAAGATGTCCTTGTTCTTGGCAAGAGGGTTGTAATAAGGTCCCTTCCAACCCAAACCATGCTTGGGATTCCATGATTCCACAGTACATTGCCTGGGTGCTGTGATGCTGTGATCCAGTGCAATTTCAAGCGTGACTCCAGACAAGCAGGATCTGAAGCACAGTTCCAACTATTAGACTATATCTTTCCATTCTGTTTACTTTCTATTTTAGAGTTTTGGGGCAAACTTGACAGTAAAGGGGCCACAAGAAGCAATGTGTTCTTGGATCATCTTCTCCTGCCTTTGCCCTGTGCTGCTGATGGCAGTGTTGACCTGACCTGGAGTCCGTGGTCCTTGGATTCCAACCCTTTGCTCCAACCAGAACCAACCTGCTAAAGATGGATCAGAGGAAGCTTGAGGACATCCAGTGAGTCTACAAGAAATCTGGACTTTTTCCCAGACCAAAGCCTGCCCATGGTACCTATTCTAATCTCTTTTCAAAGGAAAGGACTGAAGATTGCACAACAAATGGGATGCACAAACGTTTCAGAAAGGTGCAATGCATAACAAACATGGTTTAAAGGTGCCTTTTCTTGTGGTGCATTCATACAATTAAATTCCATTAGAGACTCGATTTTCACGTGGAAAATGGATGTCATAAGAGCACTTATAAATTATTCACATCTTTACTAAATGAAGAGCTATCAAAAAATTGTCATTGGCTATCCATATGCAGTATGGCTTGAGCCACAACTGACAACCTAACTAATATTTTTAATATCCCAGTCATTTCATAATTACAAGAACACTGATATTTTTACAGTATTAGTTCAAAGTTTGAAACTAGGAAGACAAGTAAACTGGGTGAAAACTCTGAGCTGGATTCTGCATCCTTTGAGAAGCCCAAGCTGGAAGCTCACGGTGTTTTTATGGACCGGTGGGTACTTTTGGGTATGCAGAGAATGAAGAAATAGAGCCCCATAGTGGTTAATCCCCAAAGCTAAAAATAAAAACAAAACAAAACCCTACTGAAACCAGAGCCTTTTAAGCCGCTCTCATATTTTAAGCGAGTTATTAAAATGTTAATTATCTGACTAACATTATGCTTGAACACAAGGGGAAAAGACATTTTGAAAATTGTGCGCTTTTTTAACTGGGAGGGTAACTCACAGATTTCTTCCAAAATGACAATTTCTTTTTTATTCAGCAGCTTGAACACTAAGTCAGAGCACTCTTCAGACTGCAAATATAGCAATTATCCCAAGTAATGCTTTGACACTGTTACCACAGGCAAGTGGCCAAAGTGCATCAGCAGTCAAAATATCTAAGCAAGTTAACAAGCTCCTTTTACTCTCAGCAGAGCAGGAGAAGAAAGGGAATCCAACCCCTGAGAAATGTTAAAATAAAGGAGAAAGAAAAGCTGCTGGTGTTTGTTAAAGAAAATGGTGTCACTGTCTCGGCCTGATCAAGGTGTGACACCGGAGTCCCTGACAGATGTCCCTGGCTGTGCGGGATGGGGCGGGCTCCTCCGCGGCTCCGCTGCCTCCTGTCCCCGGCTAATGACTGCAGGCAGCCCACCAGGACCTGCCGTCAGCCCACACCTTGCTTTGCTGCTCTTTCTCCTCTCTCTTTGCCCCATTTTTCTTTTTCTTTCTTTCTTTTTTTTTTTTTTCTTTTTCAGCTCCATTTGCAAAATACCCCCACATGTACCATACAAAAGACATCTCAACTCATTAAGGAAATTCCCAAAGAACTATTAACAAATCATTTTGCTTCAGCCAGAGATATCAGATTTAATTAGGTGAGCGGTGTTGATGGGGTGCAAAAACAAAAGCCATCTCCTGTCTGAAAAGGTTCAGGTCCTGTGTAGGCCCCATTCTTCCCTCCATGGCACAGACAATAATTGAGCATTTTTTTAAAGGACATAGGGATGAAAAGAGGAGTCTGTCTCGCAGACAAAAGCTTTCAACAAAGATTTGTTTTCCTTTCTCACCAGGTGACTTAAAGGGAAAAAATCTTCATCTGTAAAGAAATGGCTACAACCTACAGTGAGAGCACAGTGACTGAGAATATAAAACAGTTCTAACAAGCATAATTTTTGCAAGTGATTAATCAAAATGTATTTAGCCAGTCATTTTCAATGATAATCAAAAGACCCGCTTAAAACAATAATCATTTTGCAATAACAACAGTTATGTTCATTCAAATGCAGGCAGGCTCTGCTGCCTGGAATGAAACGTTCACGTTGGCCCTGCCACAATGCCCTGAAACACTAAAGGGTTTCTCCGAGTGGGAAATCACCAGGATGGAGACCACAGGTTGCACAGACCGGGGTCCTGTACAGCACAGGAATGCAAAGCACCGGGGTGCCAAAGGTTTATTTCTCCTCTCTTGTTTTAAACCTTTGGGTTAATGCTCTTTGGAGGTCTGGCCAGTTGTCAGTTTAGGGCAATATTATCTGGGTGGTGGGATAACACTGGCACGTTACTCAGGGTGTAATGGGAATGTTTTTCCAGCAGCTTCCAGAGGCTCCAGAGATCACATATTGTTAAAGACAAGACTCATTCCATCTTTTAAAATGCATCTGCAAATTAAGAGGCTTAAGAAGCACTAACAATTGACATATGCCTTTGTGGTACCAGCTATTCCTCCAGACCTTTAAGCATATTCCTCATCTCCTTCCCTCTTGTATTGGATAAAAAAAAAAAAAGCAAATCCCACATTAGTCATTGGCATATCAGAGCTGAGACCACTGTGGGCTCTAGGAATATATCTTTATAATTTAAGGCTTACAAGGAGCATGCACCAATTAACACCGTGGAGCAAGCTTTTGATACAAATCATCATTAAATAAACACGCTGAAGCTTTTCAGAACCAGGAGCTACAAATGATAACAAAAGAAGTCAGCAGATCCAGCGGGAAAGAGCAAAAATCTCCTCCAAAACACACTTTGATGCCACTACACAAAAAGCAGCGGCTGGCAGAGATGCCATCAGCAAAAAGGGTGGGGAGGGGGGAGGAAAAAAAGTTTAAAATCTGCCATTTTAATTTTTAACAGTTTGAAAATGTTTAACAGAATATATTTTATGCCTGTGGGAGATAAGGATGGGAAAAGTAACAGGACACTCTTGTAGTCTTGAAAGTCACCAAAAAATAATTTGGAAGTATTTTCAACTTTATTTTATCTGAAGCCCTGACAGTTAATTTGGTGTGAAAAACTGCAACAGTAGAAAACAGATGTTAAGGGGCAAGCACATAGTTAAGGTCAAAACAAACATAAAACACCGCTTCCATTTCGAGGAGAAGGAAAAAAAGATTTGTCCAGCAACAGGTTTTATGCTAAACCTGCTTTTTTATTGTTCTGCTTGTGATATCTGTAGACTACACAATGCAATACTGTCTGCCATAGTGCAATACCTCTCAGCACCAGTAATTTAAGACTTTCTTCTCTGTAATACACTAAACCATCATAACCTGTCTCTTCCTATTTAGTTTAACCTACAACCACCACATACTGATTTGGCTGTGTGTGGCTTTCTCTATTGCCATTTATTACTCCGCTCGACTCCTGAAATTCTGTTTGCAATTTAAGGCCACAAATTAGAAGCGTAAGTCATCTGTTTCCTATAATCCCCCTGTCAGGGCTGGAATCACATTTGGAGCTGAGCACCAAGCGCGGTCCTGGGCCGGCGCTGCCGCCCCGATTGGCCACGCGGGCTGAGAGCTGTTCTGGGAATAAAGAAGGGGAATGGGGACGGGAATGGGGACGGGGATGGGGACGGGGATGGGGACGGGGATGGGGACAGGGATGAGGACCGGGCGCGGGGCCGGAGGCGGCGCGGGCAGCGCGGAGGGAGCAGCGGCCGCCTGCGCTGCTGAAAGAAATAATTACTATTTAACAGCCCTTTCAGAAATACCCTAGCCAAGTTGCTATGGGGGCTTTTAAATGTACCTTTTTCATTTCTTTTTTTAATATATATAATTCTTTTTTTTTTTAAGCCATCTTATAGGGATGATTATAACTTCCTTTAGTCTGAATCTTTGTCGAGTTCTGCCACCTTTGTCACACAGCACATTTTCTGCCTGTGCTGCCTTTTGCTGTCCTAATTAACTGTTTTCCCCCCGCATGGCAGGCAATATACAGAGCTAAAATGGAGATTTTAACACACTCGTTCCATTTTCCTCCTTTTTTTTTCCCTGTAATTATTCTAATGAATCCATGCATTTGTTCCTTTGATGCCAGTGGAAAATGATTTTAAGTATGTAGATGAGAAATCTTAAAAGTGGATTTTTTTCTTTCCTGACAACAAAACCTTAGTTAAAATTTAAAAAATCCCCCACAATTCTTTCATGCAACATTTGGGGTTATGTCCACAATTTGAATATTATTTTCTTTCCTTTAAGATATTTTAATAGTAGTCCCTGACCATCACTGCTAGGAGCAAAGAAAGCAGTCAGTGTTTCTTAGTTCAGATTATTTTAAACTTTCTCTTTATTGCACTGGGAGTGAGACAGTGTATCCTGTTACAATCTGAAAAGAGCAAGATAAAGCCTGTAAAAAGACCCCAATTCAGAGCAGCAATCAGCAGGGAAAATATCTCTAGTTTATAGTCCAATGGGAGAACTGCTCTGCTTGGAGGGAGGGGGGGTGGGAATAAATAAATAAAGCTAGATTCCATTAATAAAAATTCCTCTGAACGCCTCATTTTTACTAATAGATATACTTTTACATGGGCTTTGAACTTCCAAGGAGCAAATCAACTTGTTTTAAGTAGCACACTCTGCTCGTGTAGAACAGCCAAATGCTGAACTCTGCAGTGTGATTCAGGCTGAGTTGCAGCAAATAATAATTTTTTTCCCTTGGATTTAAGCAAAACAATAAAAACCTTATAATTTTTGTTTAAGTTAGAGGAGTCCTAAAAAAGAACATTCCACTGCTCTTTGTGCTTCTGTAACTTAAAAATTGGCTGTGCTTTTAAGTGAAATTTGGCAGGCTGTTAGTCTACAATGTGACTAGGATATTTGGACATAACAAAATTGGCCAAGATATGATATTTTAAATGGAACTACTGTTCATGCAATTTCCTAAGGTTTGTTTTTTGGGTTGGTTTTCTTTTTTTTTTGTTGTTGTTTTTACTATGCATTTGGTATTACAGTTTTATACACACAAATAAATACGTATTATGAGTCCATAATCTACAAACGCAAACTATTGTCAAGATGCATTTACAGCGTGTACTGTGATGATTCCTGAGCAAAAAGGCTCCCTCATAATAATGAATGCCCATTATTATAAATAAGCACACAGTAGAAATAACTCATGGCACACAAAAGCACACGCAAAACCACTTGGTTTGTTCCAGGGCTCAGACACCAGCACTACTATTGCCGAGCTCTGCGTTGGAAGAGCAACTGGAGTCCTGCCATGGAAATGAGCAGCATGCTAAGGAGCAGATGTTCCTCTTTGGAGGGGTGTGGGGGGAAGTCTTGCACCAAAATGTTGGTGGCCCCTTCTGGGTTTACGAGACACCCCAACTGCTGTGATGCTGCCCTGAAACTGTGAGGGACCTGTCTGCTAAAAATCTGGAAGCTGTAGGAGGTGAGCCTACAACAGCACTCCAGAAACATTTTTGAAAGTCACATTTAACCACCATTTTAAACCTGTGTCAGGGGCCAGGAGGATTATTCTTCCTTCACCAAAAACTCCACATGCTTCTTAGCTCCCAGAGTGTCAAAAAATGCACTGACCATCTTGCTGGGTAGAAAGGCGGCTTGCGTGTGCCAGGTTCCACACAGACAGACACATGGTATAAAGTCAAATTGGCCATTGCTCTTATTAATTACCAATTGAACCAAACTGAGCAACTTAACCCCAGGCCTGGAAGCTGTGCCAGCTCCACTGTGAGCTCTGCACAACCTCCCCCTAAACCAATCCAAGCGAGCATGTCCGCCTCGCCTCTCGCTCCACCAACACACACGACACAGCCCCAAACCCTGCAATGGGGCTCTGCAAACAAGGAAACCCTCTCCTGCTCTACTGTGCTCACTCTCCATCTATAAATATTAAAGAAAAGATATGTTTGTTTGGCTTATCCTGGGGTCACTTATTTTAAAAATGGTTTGCTCTGTGAGCAACGCAACCTACTTATTTTATGTAGCAGTGCAGAAACTGCACCCCAAAATCTGGAAGTTAGAGGCCAGAGTGGTGTAAAACCATAATGTAGGGAATAAATTAAAATATTCCAAAGGACACCTGGGACGCTGGTAGCAGCTTCTAAATATTTTCTTTAATATTTATAGGTGAAGGAATTGTGTTGTTTTAAGGCTCCAGCTCAGGCCATGGCACAGCAGTGAGAAGGTATAAGGAGCTCTGGAGAGAAAATCAGGATTGTGCATAAGGCAGAGTGCCTTGAGAAGTCAGGAGAAATGCCCTTGGTTTTGAAGACGCAAAAAATTGGGGAGCTGAGCTATGAACAGTAATCCTGGAAAAAAAGACAACATAGAAATGACTAAATTAATATATAATTATAGAATCAAATTATAGAATAATTTAGGTTAGGAAAGACCTCTAAGTTTATCAAGTCCAACAAATTCCCCCAGCACTGCCAAGCCCACCACTGACCATGTCCCCAAGTGCCACATCCACAAGGCTTTTAAATCTCTCCAGGGTTGGCAACTTCACTGCTGCCCTGGGCAACCTGTGCCAGGGCAGGACAATGCTTTTGGTCAAGAAATTTGCCCAAATATTCAGCATAAATGTCCCCTGCCACAATCTGAGGCCATCTCCTCTTATCCTGTTGCTTGTTACCTGGGAGGAGAGACGAACATGTCACACATCCGCCTCCTTTCATGAAGGAAAAAGAAACTAGAAGAAAAGGAATCTGATCTGAGGTTGAATCCCTAGATCAGCTTTCAGTATTCATAGCCTGATGCTCAGCTTATGCTTCCAAAAAACCAGACAAACCTCTAGTCCATAACACGAATTTAAACACCCCTTGGGGACCGCTATTTGGAATAAACTGGAGGGACTGCACAAGCAGTTTTAAATTAGCAGTTTTGAACTAAAGAAATGTGGGTTTGAAATAAGAATGAAGTCCTGAAGCAGAGCCTAAAATCACCTGTGAACAGACGTGCTTTTGTCCTGTTCCTTGGAGCAGAGGGTGGTGGGTAAGGAGGAGAGAAGGCAAGCCTTTCGTTCCTCATCGCTTCCCAGCTCCTACAGGAAACATCCCAAATCCACACAATGTTCCCCAGCACTACATCTTGCCTATGGATCTCCAAGCAATCTGACAGATGTGTAAATTCACACCGAGCCAAAAACTGCCCCGGGATAATACAGCTGTGCACACTAAAGAGAGCAAGTTATTCCAGCATGAATTCGTGGACAAAAAAATGTCATTTTAACCCACCTTTGGCTTCAAGGTGTACATTTTCCTGGGGTCATTTGGGGCTGATTTCACACTGTTGTGGTCACACTGACCCTTTTTTTTGCTTATTAAAAACTCAAATACAAAGAGGATTATTTTCTTCTTTCTACTTTCTCTTTTTTTTTTTTTTTTTGCTAATAGAGTGAGTGTTTAAACAGGCGATGCGAGGATGAGCAGATTTTCTTAAATGCCAAATGTTGATGGATACACAGTACAGATACACCAGTATCATAGGCTGCAAATGTCACTTAGCCTCAAGAATTCCTCTGTCCAACACTGTTATAACAAGGTGCTTTTAAAATTGGAACAGGATTTACACCAGTGAGGTGTGAATCAAGGATACTTTTTTTTTTTTTTACCCAGTGATAGCTCATCACTTCTTACAGAAACCTGGCATGGTTTAGACAAAGCTGGATAGTTATTCAAACCCACAGTGAGTTACAGGGGTTGCTCTCAATGTTTTTAGAAGGAGCTATTACTGAATGTCCCAAAAGTAGCTTTGAGTATAATAGTCCAGTTTGTGATGCACTGACCAGAGTAGCCAAACAATCCGGAACATATTAATTACAGACAAAAAACAGATTGTTCCTGAAGATACAGTCTAATACTCTCTTTTCTTGGAACATCTCTTTTTGAGTAGGTGAGGCACACAATAATTTGCTCTCCAAACCGATAGAAATGTGTCATTAACAGGGGCACAGTCAGCAGCAGTCACTCCTTTACACTAACATTCACTGGACAAAGTTATTAATCCTACATTAATCATTGGATAGAGTCACAATGGAGTCACATAATAGCTGAAAGACTTTAAATTTGGAGATGTGATTTAGCAACCAAAGGCTTGGAAAGAAAAAAAAATAAGTGTTATATTCAATGAGTTCTCAGTGGCTATTGCTTCATATCAAAAATTTTGGTTTTCCAAACCTTCTACATAAATGTTTCAAAAGACAATGAGAGGAGAAGCATCATTTTCAGGCATTTGGGGTAGAGGGAGGGGAAAGATAAAGAGGAAATATATCCCAGCGGTAAAAGTATGAGATGAGAAATCATCAGCCCCCTCCTTGCTATGCTGCCTTTACTCCACCTGCAAATCATGTGAGGAGGAAAGGAAGATCCTTAGGACACAGAGTTTCCCTTTCTCTTTACTGGGTACTGAACATTCCTCTCTCCAATACTTTTTTACATCAATGCTAACCTGAAGACTAGGCAGACCAATTTCCTGCTGGCTTCCCAAAGTCAGTGAATCTCCTCTCATTTCCATATGGGAATATTGATACTGGAAGACCAACAGCTTTGCATGGCTGCTGTCCACACCAAACCATCTTCTGAACACTCCTGGGGAACTCCATGTGGCATTTCAGTGTGGTGGCATTTGCCATAATGCATCACTGAGCATGCAAGAGCACACAAAACCCCCATAAAGCCAGAATGTTTGTTACTATCTTAACCACAAGGTTAAAATTGCATCATTTGTATAATTACATTTACATTGCTTCAGTCCACAAAGCATAGCACTGCTCATCATGATTTTTTGGGCTGATTCCCAAAAACCTTGCTGCAGGAGCAGTGGAGGTAGTTCCCTCTGATAAGATAATAAATATTTTTGAACAACCTAAAATGATGTTCAGATTACAGCAAGAAAACTAAATTCCAAGAAGTAATAGATGAAGCAAAAATCCCCATGGATTATCCTCCAGTATTCTGGAGGTTCTCTTTGGGTGCTGTGCATAAACAAACCAAAACTCTACTGTGGTTATTCAATGATGAATTTAAAAGGCAGAATATTCTCAGATCATATTTTTATGAATATCTTTCCCTATCGATAGCCTGCCTATACTTAATGCACAAAAGTTTGTTCACAGAGATTTTCTTTCTACAAAATGCTTTGTGTTTGAACATGAACTCCTGGGCAAAACTGCACTGTGGGCAAATGCTTTGTTGGAGGACTGGGAGTGGATCTCTCCTTCAATGAGGTACCTTCATTTACCAGAACTTCTTCTCCGCAATCCCACTACTTAATCAGCCACTGCTCCCTACACCAACACAGGGCAGGTCTCTGTTATGTCTTACCTCTGCCTTCTCTCACCTCCTCTTCATCTCCTAAATTGGTTTAAATCCTTATGTCTGTCCACATGGCCTTTCTGATCCCCCCCAGGCATCTATTAGCAAACCAATCCAAAATTCTCTTCATGTTCTTTGCTTTTGCAAAGGTTTTTTTTTTTTTTTTTTAATTTCCATACCTGACATCAAGATGAGCAAATTCCAATAGGGGAAATGTCATCTCGGAGCAACTCACATCCTTCAGGGTTACCCAAGAGTAGCTCTCATCCTTTGCACACCCTCCTGCACTTCACCCTTGGGGTGTCTCTTGTTCCCTGAGTGCTTCCTGGGTCTCACTCCCTTGCTGTGCTCAGCCAAACTTCTCAACCCTTGTCAGGGTCAAATTCTGTCACCTTTGGGATTTCAATCCTTATTCTCTCCAGTGCCAATTCTTTTCAAAGGAAACAAATACAATGTACAAAGGAGAGGATGAAGAAGAACACCCGGCTTTTGATTTTATTGATATAGATGAATGTAAACAACTTCAAGGACCACTGCTTGGGGAAAATGTTATTTGTCTGCTCGTTTTTATACATACAATTTCAGACTTTGTGAATATTTTGAATTGGGTTGGATCTTCCAGAGCAGAAAAAATAAAAAGTATAATTCTAGGTGACCTGTAAGATCTTCCACAGATGGAGAAAAATTTGCTAATGGACCTCACAGCCTCAGACAACTGACTCAGATTTCTTAAATTAGACAGAGCCTGGTGTTAATGACAACACTTATTGCCTAATCCAAAAACCAAAGTATGTTTTGCCCATGCTATGCGATCGATAATAAATGTTTAAACAATTTATGTGATTTCCAAAGTCCAGGAAAACCTCTCAAACGGGTTTCATCTCTAGGCACCTCCTCAACATGGAACAAGACCTCCTGGAAATGATTAACACCAGCCCTCATTTCACTGCTCTCCTCTTCTGGAGAGCCATGTGCTCCACTTGCTCCGGTGGCAGAGGGAAGCCAACCCATAGGAAATGGGTCTGTTGCAGTTTACAATGCCTTTTAGCATGGCAACAGTAAAACCCAAAATAGATTTTTAAACCAGAATCACATTTACATATGTATTGATTCCTTTCCCTTTTGTAGTGGTGGTTAACGCAATCTGATGAGCCGCATGCTGAATATTTGAACACTACGAAAATCTGCTTTTTAGGATATGTGTGTGATAACTTGGACGCCACTAATGTAATTTTAAACTTTTACAGCATGCCAAAACATCTGACAAATTTGGTACCTTATTTCAAGAGGATTTGGCATTTTTCTGCGCTGGTTTCTTCAAACATACGTAGCAGATTCACTTACTACTGAAGTGCAGCAACCTCCAGTTCAGCAAGTATTAACTCTTTCACACCACAGGACAATGCACTTTTGCTTTGCACTGGAAGTGAAAAATATTGTATCCAATTAAAATTGCATGGAAAATGAATGTAGGAAAAAATTAATTACCCAAGCTGGAATTTGTCTAGGATATAAAGGCTAACACCCATACAGTTGTTTTTATTTTAAAAAAGCATAGTCCCTATAATGGCCATATTTAATATTTTATACATGACCCTAGGTTAAATCCAAAAGATCTGCTATAGATCAATTATAAACCACTGATTTATCCTTGTAAAGGAAGAAAACAAGTAGTTTTCTAGTAGCTCTGAAGAATGTTACAAAACATCAAAGCTCTTGCCCTTTTCCTGATAACACAGAAATCAGGCACTGATGGAAAAAAGCTCTCCCGATCACCAAGTAATGAAACAGTAATGAGCATGGCAGCCAGCTCCTCTGCTATCTCATTACAATGCAGGGTGTTGTGGTGTGTTTGCCAACGTTTGAGAGAAAGGGAAAATAGGCTGACAGTCTCTCCTATGAGGAGAGGCTGGGAGAACTGGGATTCTTCATCCTGAAGAAGAGAAGGCTTTGGGGGTGTCCTGATTATGGCCATCCAGTACCTGGAGGGACCTGATGAGAAAGATAGTGAGAGACTATTTACAAGAATTTGGAGTGACAGGACAAGGGAGAACATCTTCAGACTGAAAGGGAGTAGGTTTAGATGGGATATTTGGAAGAAGTTTTTCCCCGTGTGGGCAGTGAGGCCCTGGCACAGGTTGCCAAAAGAAGCTGTGGCTGCCCCATCCCTGGAAGCGTCCAAGGCCAGGCTGGATGGCACTCTGAGAATCTTGGTCTAGAGGAAGGTGTCCCTGCCCATGGCAGAGACAAGATGCCCACCCAAACCATTCTGGGATCCTATGTCTATATGGCTATATCACTTTGTGTGAAGAAAATGTCAATTAATGTAAGACAATTTTATTTCTTCTTGACGATAATAATCCTCCAAAAATTGCATTCTTGATTTAAATGTGCATGGATCTGGTTGGTGGCTGAGCCACAACACCAAAGGTTGACTTGTTTAATTGTTAAATTGGCAACTAATACCCCAAAAGTAAACACTCCAACATATATTTACTCATAAAATTCCATTAAAGATCCTTCTTTCTGCTCAAGAAATGAAGATGTGGCAGTTTTGCTACCTATCCCCTATTCACCTGGAACTGAACATTATTTCTCAGAGGCCCACTGAACTCAGCACAGGAGGAATCCTGGCACTGGCAGAAGAGTTTCACATGAAAGAGTTAATGCATTTGCAACTGCCAGACACAAACACGAATCTTTGCGAGTCCTGCTGTAATGCGGCTCCCCTGATTGCCTCAAAAAGACAAATTTCTGTTACAACACGGAAGCATTATAAACTAAATTCACCAGAGTCCCGTTGTGCCTTAGCTAGAGAATATGATTCCTGTATTAAGTGCTTTTAATTTCAGTGCTGGGGAGCTGGTTTAAAACCGTCTGCTAATTTGTGGCGCTGTAACAGTCGCGCTCTCGTCTTTGCAATCAGAGGCAGAACTTCTTTAATGTGCCTCTTCTCATTCCACTTTGCTCAGAGATAAGCCTGGGCAGCTCTCCACCTGTCTTGGCAAATAAATCAGCTGTGTGAAGCCTCCGACAGGTGAATTTGTCATGCCTTAATATGCTCCTGGTAGGAGTGAAATCCTCCCATGACAGGTGATCATAGAATCCCAGAAGGTTTGGGCTGAAAGGGATCTTAAAGACCATCTCCTTCCAAGCCTGCCTGCCATGGGCAGGGATATTTCTCACTGGACACTTAGGACTCTCAGAGCCCCATCCAGCATGGCCTTTAACACTTTCAGAGATGGGACAGCCACAGGATCTTTAAGTGACGTGCGTCAGGGTCTCACTATCCTGACAAGGAGGAATTTCTTCCTAATATCCCATCTAAACCTGTTCTCTGACAGTGTGAAACTATTCCTCCTTTTTCTGTTACTGCAGGCCCCCAAGAAAAAGACCAAAGAGTCCCTCTCCAGCTCTCTTACAGCACCTTTAGGAAGATGTTCAAGGGTCTCCCTGGAGACTTCTCCAGACTGAACAACCACAAAGTTCAGCCTAAACCTACCCCATCTCTCCTACCTCCGAGGGTCACCATCCTCCTGCTTCATTGCATCAAGTTCTTGAGGTGCTGACCCTCAGGAACCCAAAACTTCAAAATTACAAACCTACTGAGGATGATCTTGCCAAGTGTGTTTGATGGCACCACATAGCTGAGTCCTGTAGGCTGACACAGGACCGTGCACTCAGCATCACCCCTGCCATCACCACTCCCTGCAGCTGCAGGCATTGCAGAGCAGAAGGAACGTGTCCACCTTCCTCATCATCAGCTTGCAAAAGTAGCCAACAGTTGTCCTAGGCCTTAAACATGACAAATTGCTTAAAAAACATCCAACTGGCAAGATACTGAAAAACTTCCTGTGGGGAACATCAAATAAACTTCAAGTGGAAGTGGTCCCCTGCTCCATGCATCCCATCCACTTAAAATATGTCACAACACTGTTGAAGGTTATATGATGTAACCTGGCACAAGGTGGTAAATATTGAAGGCTTGGGGGGGAAAAAAAGAACAAGTTCAGTACTCAGTAGTACATATTTCACTGGAATTTATTGTGGCAGGTGGAAGTAGGGTAGATGACAATGACCTGCAAACCATAAACTTGTAGGTATACTTTTTTCCCCTTGTGAAAGTGAATTATTTTCAGGTAGTTTAACATATCTCTTATTCTAATTACTAGGCAGACCAAGATCACTCTGAACATTTGACCTAAGTAGCTTCATTTCTTTGTTTAAGAACAGATTTACTTGAGGCTGTACAATATGTGAAAGGAGCTTGGCTCCAGTGCTGGGAACAAAAATGGAGTATTAATTAATTATTTCATTCCTTTTTAAATTACTATTGTATCAGAATCTTAAAGTGGGGCATTTCCCTGTGTCAGGAAATGGCTTTTAAAAATGCATCTCTACAATAAAAAGTAAAGAAAGGAGGAAGAAAGAAAAAGAAATCATTCTTCTTCAAATTGAAACCAGCATAAAATATTACCCCAAAAGACCTGGGCTGATTTCTTTATAAATGAGCACAACGTTAGAACCATGGCAAAGGCAAATTGGCCTACAAGAAAACTGACAGCTTTATAGCCCCTGCCTCTGATTGAAATGTTGGGAAATCTCTTGGCAATTCTCCCAGACATCCAGGTAGAACAGTGAGTTCACTGATTATGTTAACTAAAACAATCTGCCTTTGCACAAACGCACCTCGAGCCCAGCCAAGTGTGAAGGCTTATCAACGTGCCAGACCAAGAAAAAGACCAATTTACCTGCAGAGAGCAGCTAAACGACAAGGCTCTGCAAAACAACCCGGGGCCATCAGTGTGCAGGGCTTCTTTTATTGTCATTTTTTTAATATATGGCCTAAACGAAGGCAATGAGGCCTCGGTGGGACCGCGTGGGTGTTAAACAAGAGGATTCCAACTGATGTGCTTAAACGCTGGCAGTAATCATTAATAATGAGGAACACCATCCTGAGGAACATGGTTGTAAAACACATAGGAGAAGGGAGAATAAACTTAATTCTGGGAGAAGAAAGCTCAACACAGTCCTGAGTTATCTTTTGAGCTGGCCATGGCTCAGAGGAAGAGCTGCCAGGACACGGGGATCCCGCTCGCGGGGCGAACAAGGAAATTGTTTATGCTTTCTAAAGGGGGAAAAAAAATGAGAGCCATAATAAACCTAAACAATAAAGATTACAAAAAGAAACAATGCCGTTAAGTGGCAATCTTTTGAGGTGAATGCATAGCTGAATGTTATTTTAAACAGCGCATAACCCAGGGAATTATGATGTTGTTTACACAGGCCTGTCTCTTGGAATCTGTATATGTTTAGAGTTTGGTTTGTTATATGTCTTGGTTAAGCTCTCCAATATGTCTGTCTTCTGAAAAAGAGCCCTATGTTGCGCTAAAACTTCACTCCAGCAAGTTAAAAATATGGAGAAAGTACCTTAAGTAATGTCCCTTTCCCCAGAGATGCCCTTGGTAGCAGTCAGTAATGCAATCAGATATCCAGGGTTATTTCGATTGCCTGCCAAAACATCACTCATGTCTATTAAAGCATCCTGAAAAACACCATTACATCAATTCCAGCAACGGCATAATTATTCTTCTTTCTGGAATGTCTTCTGATGTGAGTCACCCTGCCGGCGTTGGATTTCTCTGGAAAGAGGCTGTAGGAATGTCCCAGAGGCTGCGGGGTAGGGTGGGGGCCGGCAGCGAGATGCTCTCATCCCAAAATTTGGTGGATGCCCAGGATGGTGGCTGGATGCACCATGCAGTGGCACCCCACCAACTTAGACACAACCCCTTTTCCCAAAGGCATGGAGCCCCAACAGATTTCGTCTACACTGAATTTTGGAAAAGCACTTTTTTTGCAACTGCAAACCAAAGCGAAGCACTGTCAAGGATATTTTTGCTGAATAACTTGGGCTTCTCCTTAAAAATGTAGGCAGGAAGTTTCTAGGCAGCACAAGGCATAGTTACAGGGGTTTATGCATTAATGAGCATTTCTCTGCTCATCCCAGCTGCAGTTATCCTAGAACTTCCACATGGGCAATGCAAACCACACCTCCTCAATCCAGTGTAACATCACGGCCACTAGGGCTGCAGTTAGAGAGTCCTTGGGAACAGGAGAATTATTAAGATTCCACGTTTCGAGAATTAACAAAAATCTATAGAAAATCCATGTGAGAAGTTCTGGGTTTGATTACACCACTGTAAATTGCAATTTCTTTGAGGCCAATGGATCGTCTAGCTCATAATTCAGAGGAGAGTTTATCCCTCTGCCTTTCCTTTTGATTTTGCAAACCGAAAAGTTTAACCTGATGAGATTCTGCTTCATTGCAGGGATAGCATTGGTAGAATAATGCAGCATTAAATTAGCATTTTGGAAGAATAAAAAGCACTTGATATTATCACTAAATAGGAACTAGACCAAAAGTCATCCCTAAAAGAACTACTTATAGACATTTTTTACCAGGAATGCAGAAATGGACAAGTGCCATTGCTAAAAAAAAAAAGCAAGTAATTTTTTCTTTTATTGCTTTGTATGAACATCCAAACTGCTCCTATCCAGCTCATAAAGCTGTGGCAATGCTAAAAGACTTGTGATGAAGACCTGGCCTTATTGAAACCAGTCAAATACCCAGAAAATTCTAAATATGTGTCTTTTAAGCTACATGCTGAATATCAGAGCATCCACACACAAAAAAAAATAAAGCATTTAATCAGCTATCAGATAAATCCCAGAGTCACAATCCAAATGAGAGCATGGGAAACGCTCTTAAAAAAAGACCCTTTTAACATGAAGGGAAAATATAATGATAATTTAAACACTGAATAATCATTCTCATTGCTCTTCTAGGCATGAGGACAAATGTGACATTCCTCTTCATCTGCTGGGGAGGGTGCCTGCTTGATGCTGGTTATTAGAAAAATAAAACCTCTAAAATTTCTCTCCTTCCTTTGGACAATGCTCTCAGGCACAGGGTGGGAGTATTGGGTGTGTCCTGTGCAGGGCCAAAATGAAATCCTGTCCCACTATACTTCAGTCATCATCTCCCTGCAAGGAGAAGGGTCATCAGCAGGTCCAGGCTTAGACTATTTCTAACAGAAGAAAAAGTCATAAGAGAAGTTAATGTGAATAGGTCCATTTTATCAGTGAAAAAATGGAGGCAGAGAAGCATGAAAAATTCTCTTACTCTTCAGCAGGATATTTTCCTGCATTCGGCATTTATCACAGTTTAATCTATTTTATGTTTTCCTGATTGTTTATTGTAAAATGGGATAGATACTTTGAGCAAAGCTAGGGCAGGACATGAGTCAATATCCAGCAGCAACAAATATTTAGAGGCAACAGATTTGTAATAATTAGATGGAGACAAGAGATGATGAATTGGTAAAGCTGAAAGTCTTTACGAACTCTGAAAATCTCAGATGATCGTTTAATCCATCAACTATCTTCTTAAGAAATACAATCACAGAAACTCCTGCCAAAAAAATCCTTACTGTAATCCTACCTTTATCTCATCCACAAATTTACGTTTTCTATATAAAGACACGATCCCTCTTAAAAGGTCAGCGTTTGCAGTTGTGCACCAAACACACCAATATGCCCACACAGCCATGCAAGGTCTCAGCTGCGTCCCTTTTAAAACCCACAGCCACTTCTAGGGCAAACAGGGGGAAATCTCCCATTTCTACATGGCACACATATGTTTCTCCACGTACCAACTTCCGCTTCTGTTTCTCGCAGGTTACACGCGGCTTAGATCCCCTTTTAGCCCAACGTGTGCTGAACTTACTAAAGATGAAGTGAACAGGCATTTCCTCATAGCACTACCTCACACATGGGACAGCTTAATGGCTTTGCAATTAATATATGCATAAGTACAACCTGCATTAGTGGTGGTAAAAGGCAAGTTGGCTCCTTGATTACACATCATTAAATAATACCAAGGTTCTCATGTTCGGCGCAAGCATGTGATGTACCTGTTCAAAGGTGGAATATTGTGTGTGTCTGCACATATTCCCATCCCCACACGTGGTTAAACTTGCTCTGACATGATCCTCTCTTTTTTTTTCAGCCTGTGGAATCCACCTGGTCTCATGTTTCCTGGTGACAAGCAGCAATTTTAAAATGATGCTGCACCAAATCACACTAACAATAAGAGAAAGCCTGGCCCAGGAGCTATTTACTTCTGAAAATAAAAACAACAACAACAACAACAAAAAGAAAAAGAGGGTATTTTAACTGAACACATTACAATGAACTGCTGCATGATGGCAATGAGGCCCCAGAAAGGGAAAAGCCAAGGAACTATTGCTTTATAGAAATCAAGGATAAATATCTTTTCTTACATTAGAGGAATGAAAACAGGTTTAAAAATCCTGAGGAGGGTTGAGGAGCTGAAGTTGGATTCTTTAAGTGGAACTTTCATATAAATTCTAACTCTGCAGTTAAATGGAAATGCTTAAGCCTATAAAACTAGAAGGAGAGGAGGAAAGGGGGGAACCCACATACATGAAGCCAGCAGATACAGAACCATTTTATACAGTTCAGTAGGCAGGCTAACATGAACTTAACAGTGACAATTGTTTTAAATTGATTCAAATAACAAATACACATTTCAGAGATTATGAAGTTTTGCTCTGCATTTTTCTTTTTATCTTTCAAAGAAAACAATGCTAATAGTTTCCTTTTTCCTTCGCTCAATGACTATTTACTACTTTCTTGATGTGGACTTTCAAAATACAAAGAAGGTTTGGCAAGTTTTCAAAGTCTTTCTTCAAAGTCAGCTCTTAAGTACTTTTTACAAAAACATGAAGAATACTTCTTACTACGGAGAATTGATAATGCACTGCTTTCGTTATTTGTATATGAAATACTGTCAGAAAAATGCACATGGATTCATTTGTTTGGACCTTCTCTGTTAACCTCCTGTATGAAATTGATTTCGATTGATCACAAGAGTCAGGAACGTAACAATTGCTTTCAACCAAAAGCTGCTTCAGACATTATAGACCCAAGTTTCAAAGGAAAAAAAGTTACTATACTTGCAAGTTTAGAGTCAAACTTGGCAGTTCTTCCAAACAGAGTGGTCAGAAGAAGAAAAATAAAAACAAATATCCTTCCAAGATTTTTTTCCTTCAATTGCCATACAAAATAATGGTACAAGTATGCCACAACCCTTTCCAAAAGTTATTCATGAAGACCTAAGCAAAGTGTCCCAAATACTTGCCAAAGAGTTAACAATTGTAGAGCATTTTGAGAATTTAAGGCACTTTAGAAAAGTTGTCAGCTCTTTGCTGCTGCACAGAGCTAAACTTAAAAACAGACACAAATCAAAGCTGCCCTCTCAAAGTGACAAACCCGAGCAGTCAGACCATTTGTAGCCAAGCACATCGCTCTGTTTGTTAGAGGTGAACTGAACTGGGGGCCAAATCCAGAGGTGATTTGTAAGGTGGTGCAAATTAAATTGTGCAAGTAGGAGAAAGTAGATGTCAGCGAGTGTGAGAGCCTGGGCTGGTGGTGCTCACACACCAAGGGGCCTGGAAAAGGTACCAGGAGGGAGAGAAACAATCTTTAAGGTTAAGGGGATTTCTCCTTGCACCAACCTTGTGCAGTCCTTGCCACCATCCTGCAGAAGAGGCTGCAGGGAACATCCCCCAGCCCTACTCAGAAATACCCTCTGGGTTAGTTCAGAGGTGCCCTGTGAGCAGTGCTGGAGCTCAGGTTGTGCTGGTGGAAGTGGGCAATGAGCATCTCCACCACCTCTTCCCTCCCGCCGAGCCTTGCAGGCAGTGGGGATGAGCAGGACCATTTTCTGCTGTGGCTGAAAATTTCAGTGGCTTTCCAGAGGAGTGTGTCTCTGCTTTTACCCCAGTTGTGGGTCTTTCTCTGATTATCTCCAGAAAATTACACTCTGGACTTCATTTCCCTCCCTATCCCTAATGCCCCTGTTCCTCCAATTTCCTGTCTCCGGTGCTGACACTTCTTTGTTCATCTCCCATCTTTTCTCTGTCTTGTCTATTTAGACCGTAAATTGTTTGATAAAGGGACGATGACTTAATAGGTGTTTGCACTACATCTGGCACCATTTGGTCTTAATCTCAGCTGGGACATGAAGTCTCTACTATTAAGCAAATAATTAATAATGATTAGGTCCTAAAGCAGCAACATGAAACCCCACTAACCTTGCCCATTATATCCTATCCCTCTTTCTTCTAATTCCTGCTGACTTCTGCAGGGGCTGTTCCTGAGCCATGGCAGCTGAGGGGCAGCAGGCATTGCTGCTCAGTAGCCCACTGGATACTTTGGAAAAAGGAAAGTTAAACTGGAAATTATGTTAAATGTGAGTGCAAGGTCTCACAAAAACTTATAATGTATTCCTATGACAGGGCGGTGCTATGCATAATATAAACAGCTGTATGTAAGGGAGATCGCTGCTCTGTTTCAGGAAGTAATAGCTAAAGAAGCATTTATTCCTGACAATTAATGGACATAAAAGCCTATGTGCTATCTAAAGAGGAGAAGATTAAAGGAGGGAAGTAGCTTATACTATTGGATCGGCCGCACCAAAACAAATAACCTCACAACTTCATTGCTCTTTTGTACGGAGCCTTCCGTAAAGTCTGGATAATAAAATGCTTTACAGCGAGCAGAGAGGGAGGGAGGAAGCAGAAAGCAGAACAGATATGTTTTGAGCCGAGATTGGATCCGAAGCAGCGAAGCCGTGCCAAGCAGCAGGAGCTGCAGAGGAGAAGCTCTCACCCCAGTGGCGGCAGGAGCCCGGGACAAGCCAGGCAGCAGGCTGGGCTCAGCCTCTGCAGTGACAAAAAAAAAAAAAAAAAAACACTGAGGAGAGGGGGAATAAAACGACAAGGAGCCAAATTCTTCTCCTGATTCCACCAACGCAACCCCACTGACATCAATGGGTGTAACTGAGAACAGAGCCAGCCCAAGGCAGCCCGACAGACACGCAGGGAGAGTTTGAAAACAAACAGGATGCTCCTGATGGGTGAAGGAAGATGGATGGGGAGCTGGTGGGGGAGCTGCTCCGTGCGACATCCCATCCCAGACCCACATGGCAGCACCTCACTTCCCAAACGTGAAGGGCTTGCTGGGAGGCCCTGGGATGTCCCCAGGGTGTCCCCAGGGCCAGGGCTCATGGCTTGGGGTGAGGGCTGAGCAGGTTAAAGCTCCTGTTCCCCACAGACTGGTGTGTCAGAGCCTGGGAGGCAGGGGATAGACACTGGACAGAGGGCAGCTCCCTGAAACTTCCCTGATTTTGCAGGAAAATCCACATTTCTCATCAGCCCGATTCGTAGTGCAGAGGGGAAAAAAGTCTTAGGGAGCCCACTGCCAGAGATGTTTATGTGCCACATGACAAGACCCCCTGTGATTATTTCTGGATCCTGTTGTAGCACGTAAAAAGACCAGATTCAATAAAAGAATTGATTTCCAGCTTCCCCAGCACAGAGATCCATGCAAAACCTAAAATAAAACCTGATTTCCCCAGGCTTGTGCTGTCTTGTGCTGAGCTGGGTAACATGGAAAGCAGACAGGTTTTTATAGAATCTCACCCTAGATTACTTTCAAAAGTAGTTTTTTCACAACATATTTGTTTGGAAGATTTTGCTGTCTCTTCCTCTTTTTCTATTTTCAGACAGCTTTGTTTAGTGGGAAATAGAAACAAAAAATGCAGCTCTTTTTACAATTACTCAATATTTCAAAATTGATCCAGTAAAACAAAAAATTATTTTCAGAGCTCATGGGACACACACACACACACACACACACACACACATACACATATTCCTTAGCTTTCTAATCCTTCCAAGGGAAAAAATGTCCAAATAGTCATTTTGAAAAGTTGCTGGGAGTACACAGACAGCTGTTCCTCATACATACTGCAAATGTTTCTTTTAAATTCCTACGGACGCAAGAGTTTGATACCAAGCCAGTACCTCTAGAAATGGCGAAAACTAAACACACCCCATACTGATGCTTTTACTGTCCCAACAAACTTTCTCCCACAACTAAAATGTTAAAACTTTTACCCCACATCCCACATTGGGAGATTAGTCCAATAACTAATGTTCTGTCCAAGTAAAATACATTTTGTCATTGCTTGAAAATGTTACCTTTCACAGAAGTATAGTATTTCTGACCAGCAGGGAACATATGTCAACATTATCTATTATTACACAATGTCAGGACCAGAAAGGGAAGGTGGGTGGTGGATGTTAATAACAACTTAAGCGATTTTCTAAAAGAAGCATTTGAGAAGTACAAAGCCAGAAGTTTTGAATGTTTTGTCTGATTGTAGCTGTGTCAGCAACCTGCCCCCACCACCAGCACAAACCTAATTCTGCCTGTGACCCAGTGCCTAGTTCTCTTTTCAATTTGAGCCAACACATTGCTAAACTGGAAAGTTTGAAAAATACCTTCGAAAACTTCTCCACCAAAAGGAAAGAGGAAAAAAAAAAAAGAAGAAAAAGAAACTTATGATCAGTCCTGGTGGAAGTGTTAAGGCTGCGATTTTAAGACCGAGATTTTTCACTTTGATTTTCTTTAGCACTCTGTTAAACTGCTTTTCGTGTGCTGCTACCCATGACTATATTTGTTTGCAGAGTGTCTTCATACTAAACTTTTTTTTTTTTCTTGGTGGAAAGGCACAGTCCCATGACACAGAATACAGAAACCATCGCCTATTCTAACCAAGGATTTGAAAAATTGGGGGTCACCCCACATCCTGCCATGTGTCCCTTTGTGTCACTTTGCCCTCCTTGTGCCTCAATGCCCAGGGTGCAGCCTCTCTGAAGTGATGTGGGGGTGCCTGTGCCAGAGACCAGGACACAACTACAGCAAAAAGACCTTCCAAATACCTGAGATAAACAGCCAGCTGCAATGAGTACTCACCCCATGTGTGTGAGAAATTTCCCTTCCACGGCCAAACATGAGCTGCTCCTTTGGGTCCCAGGAGATGCTCAGAGGCAGCGTCAGGATGTTGGCTGATCATGGAATCATAAAATCTCAGCATGGTTTGGGTTGGAAGAGACCTTAAAGACCATATTATTCCACCCCCTGCCATGGGGCAAGGACACCTTCCACTAGACCAGGTTGCTCCAAGCCCTGTCCAACCTGGCCTTGCAGATGGACCCTTTGGATGCTCCACAGAACAGCTCTAATATCCCTTTGCACCTTCCAGGTTTCAAAGCTGTTTGAGTCGTTTTAAGATGACCAGACAACCATTTTTGGCATGGACTTGCTGGTAAAACCCTCACTTGTAGGAAACTTTGGGAAACTTTATTTCCCACCAGAACGCCTGCAAACAGAAATGGAGCAGGCAAATGCTGGCGCTGAATAAATCAAAGGGAGATGAGCGGTGATGCTGTTATTCAGCCACGTTTCCAGTAGTAATTCTGTTACTGGAAATGTTGAAATTAATGTCTTCAGCATCTCTCTTCCACTATCTAGTGCTAAATCAGAGAAAAAAGCTGCAGGAGGGAGATCTTCTACCTGTGTGGAAGCCCATCTGTGACTGTTCCCTTGCCACTGATGGCACCACAGGGTGGTGAACACAAGGGACCCCGTGGGCTGAAAAGGGACAGGAAAATGGCATTTTCCTCAAAATAACTGCCATGTGTGAGGCAAGTTTGGTGCAGGTATTTCTTAAGCAGCCCCTTTTCACAGGGAAGAATGTGTTGAACCCAATCTCACCACTCCATGGAGATCAGCCAGCCCCTCAGCATCATTCTGATATTTGGGTAGAGTTGCCATTATGTGTTTTATGTGTTTTATGCATAACCATGTCAAATAATGGGCCTCACGTTCAATTTTCCAGGGTGTATTTGGGTGCTGAGAAAGGAAAATTATTTCCCCCATCACAAACACAGTAAGGTCAAAGCTGCTGGGCCAGTATTTCCTCACCTTTTTGTTTTGTTTGTTCCATTTTGTTTTCATATCTGTTTCAAAAATCTATGTAATTTCTTTGCAGTGTGTTCTTTCCCCAAAAGCAAATCCTTCAGGGTATTTATTCCCCTCAAAATACAAATTATTCTGTTCCCCAGTAATTATCTGTTTTGCATACAGTTACACAGCTGAATCAAAACCAGCAAGATATGAATAAATATATAAATAATGGACACACCGAGGTGTAGTTTCTCATGTTTAACATAACACAGGGGAATACATTTTTATAGCAAGCCAGTAAATGTTGCAAACTGATGTTTTCAATTCCAGTGACTTAGAATTAACTTCTAACTGTGAGAGCTAAACTAGCTGCAGTCTTTTATAATCTCATGCTTTAAAGTTATAATGGTCTTTTTTCATCTGCTGTGAAAGACGAAATTATATTTTACTAGGAGATGGTAAAGGTAAACCACAGGAAAAAAAGTGCACTTCAAACTGCTTAAATATAATTATTTTTGTTCCATGTGATTTCACTCAGTGATAAAAAGGAGAGCTGGGTTAGCCTGTTGGAGTGGGAATGTGCTGGTGAGTAGAGAAAGCACATATTGTTTGGCAATGCTTAAGGCGTCTACATGAAAAAAAAAAGGAGAAATATAGCAATAAGTGCAGAAAAAATTGGAGGAAAATCACCTCTTCTTTTCCCATAAGCAGCAGTTCAAACACCTATCAAAAGCAAAACTTAGCCCTTTGCCTTTTTTTATGAGGCTGAAACCAGTACCTTTGGAAGAATTTTCATCCAAAAAGACCCCAAATTCTCTTTGGAAGTGCACATTCCTCCAAGCCACAGCAAGAGGTTGTGCTTGACTTGGGTAGGTTCAAACCAGACCAAAGCTGCCCCAAGATATCTTTAATGAGCATTTTCTTGTATCACTGACCTACAGCACTTTTGTGACCCCTGCCACCCCACCTGGCTGCTCTGCAGGGCTGGAGGCACCTCAGGGCCCCAAGGCCACCACCACTTGCCCCACATGTGGCTCCTGAGAATCAAACTCCGCTAAACCTGGGCTGCAAAATTCAAATGCAGCCCAAGCAGGAGCTCGCTGGCCTGACTCTGTTTCTTTGGGAATGAGGTTGGAGCTCTGAACTCAGATCTGAACCTGGATCTCGGGTTTAGATCCAAGGGTTTGTGTTGGGCCCCATCTCTAGTAAAGAAAAGCATAAAAAGAGATGAAAAGATAATTGTAGAAACTTAAAAGCCAGCACTGCATTCTTTTAAAATTACAAATTAAGCTATAAGCAATTCCAAACTATGCTGTTTTTATTAAAAATGACTTAATAATCTAATCTTCCTTTCCTTTCTTTTCTTTTGGAATTTATCCTATATCCCAGTAATCACACATAGAAATTACACAACACCACGCTGGATACTCCTGACAATATAAACACAATTGTTTATCCAGAAGCATTATAGGTTCATGCAAAAATACAGCATTTAAAGCTTGTGGTCAGATCGAGAAACCACAAGTATAATTGTTTGTTTATCCAGCCAAGCATTACTCCACTGTGTAAGTTTATGGGGGGAAGAGGGGTGGAGGGGTGTTGAATTTATTTATTTATTCCTAACCTGTTTTAAAAATTAAATTTAAGAAGCAACAGCAGATGGTGAAAGGCGAAAGGGAACATTCTGAATAAGGAAATCGCGCTTTTGTCGTAGCTCATGTTACCCTGCTTCATCCTTCCAGGGAAGCCTCGTGATAACAGGGCCCTTTGGTAGAATTTCGACATATTTTTCCCTTTAGTTCGGGGCAGCTGGTTTCTTTCCTCTCGGAGGAGAGAGACGAAGTATATTTATCACTCCAGCAGTGACTCAAAACAAACAGGAAATCTTCATCAGCAGGCTCCTGGGCAAGGCAGATACCAAGGTACTGGCAGAAAGGAAACAGAGGCTTTGGGCTGTGGGAGTCCGACACGCAGCATATTCTGCAGCAGCAGCAGATAACTCAGCTGGAGAGACACCAAATTATTTTTAAATTACAAAAAAAAATTAAGAATAATAATAAAAAGGTGATCCTGAGGTAGCTGAGAGCACTCATGGCATCCATGGGGGCGGCTGAGCTGGACACCCAGCCCGGACATGAGCTGGGAACCTGGGAGAGGGAGGAAACCTGTGTGCTGGCCGGGCTGGGAGGTTTTGCTTTGATCCCGTGGCTTAGGAAACCCACTCCTTTCTCCTCAGCAAGCCCTCCTTTAAAAGCAGAGGTTTCCGGCTGGGATGGTCGCCTTGCAGCAGGAGGGAGGCAAAAAGCTAAGGAAAACAACAGCAAAAAAACCACCAACTGTTAATAATTTTAACCTTTGATATGATTATTCATATTTATTAATGGTGTGTTAATAATTTTAACTGTTGATACACTTATTCATGCTCATGGGTAGTTTTAAAAAGGTCTCTGAAAACAAGATAATAAATGGGCCAGCAATGATGATTCCTCCTGCATTGGTTAGAGACAGTCCTGACACAGGAACTTCTCTATAGGGTTGGTTGTTCTGTATTTTTCCCTCTCTTTTCCCACCAGTGTCATGAAACAATAAACTCAAATACTTCATCTGTCCATCTCAAGAGCAAAACACAAGGACAGCACAAGACAGACCCTGGCCTGCTCCTTGGAGACATCTCTTAAATGTCTGCAAGGACATTTTGAGGCTGTAGGGCTCACACCACACCAAACACACAAGGAAACAGTTACTGCAGATGGTGAGGACTGGGAAAAGTCACCATCTGCATCTCCTGATCCTCTGCATCTCCTGATCCACTGCATCACCCCAGGCACTTGCAGTTTACTGTGGCCAGAGATGGGGCACGGTGATCCCTAGGTCTGACCCGCTGTGGGCTTATCTCCAGAGCTGGCAGGAGATGGTGGGGCTGGCCAGGACACTGTTGGGTGGTTAAAAGGAGACTCCTGCACCTCAAAACATTTTCCAACACTCCCTTTCTCCTGGCCAACCCTGGACAGCTGCAGCACTGACAGCCTCCCACACCAACCTGCCCTCTCGAGCCAGATGCACCCCTTGACCTGGGAGGAGCCTGGAAGGGTGAGTCCCACAGGGACATTTTCACATGTCCAGGCTGGGCTTGGTTGGAGCTTTCAGAGCCAGTGCTCCAAGGCAGCAGACGCACGTCCTTATCGCCGAGCTGCACCCTGTGACACCAACCTCAACGTCTCACCACAGAAATCCAGCCTTCTATTAATAAGGATGACTGGCTTGGCTGCAAACCGAAGGTGCAAGGGGCTGATAGAGCGAACACCAGACACCCACATCCTTGCAAACAGTTGGAGGGGCAGCGCACTCAGATGCAAACCCTCTGACTATGGAAATGAGAGCATGAAATCACCATGGCCTGAGACATCCCAGACACAATAAGCATTAGCAGTGAGAGAGCCAGTGTGAAAGCAAGTGCTTCATCCTGGCTCATCTGCAATCTCCACGGGACTGCCCTATGGAAAGCTGGCTGAGGTCTCTGTCAGAGATGACTACCAAAACCTCTGGGTCAGGACGACTCTTCTAGGGAAGCATCTGGCAGAATGCATCACCACTGTGCTGACTCACAGATGTGTCAAGGCATAAAGTCAAGAGAGGTGGGTCGTTCTGGAGAGTTGATCAGACTGCCTGTGTCATCCCAAGGAACTGTGTGGTCTGACCAGCACCTCAGTCAGTGCCAAGGAAGGGAAACTTGGTGACAGCCTGTGCATGGTGTGAAGGTGAGAAGGCCAAGTTCATGGAATCACAGGATCCCAGAATGGGTTGGAAGAGACCTCAAAGATCCCTCACATTGCACCAGACCAGGTTGCTCCAAGCCCTATCCAAGTTAACAAGAAGAGAAAACACCAGGGTTGTAAATAAGAAATATGAGGTACCGGCCGGAGTGCTGGAGGCTCCCTACTGCTGAAACTCGCCCGTTTCCAGCACAAAGCAGTTCTGTTTCAAGTGTGTAAGCTTTGCTGGAACATTATGGTGACTGCATACCTACCAGATCAGGCAAAACTCCCACGCAGCCTGAGCTCCACAGCATCAAGGGTTTGGAAAGGCCACGGGGAGTGGAGCTCCCAGCCCACCCTCACCACTGCAGCTGGCGCAGAGCACAACAAAGCAGCGCTGCCAGTGTGCCATGCCAGTCTCTGCTGCTGGAGGAGGTGACACAGCTCAACACTTTCTCCTTCCTCCAGAAGGGTCAGCTGGAAAGCAAGGCAGGAGAAAGCCCCTGACTGTGACTGAAGCATGGGCAGATCCAGAAAGTGATTAGTCAGGCACTGAAGCAGGCTGCCCAGGGAAATGATGGAATCACCGTCCCTGGAAGGGTTCCAAAGGTGGGTGGATGTAATGCAAGAGGACATGGATTAGTGGTGAACACAGCGGTGCTGGGTTAGCTGTGGGACTCAATGATCTTAGAGGTGTCTTCCAACCTTAACCATCCTATGATCGTCATGCCTTGGTTTGGAAATGGCCACTTGCCTTACAGATGAGTCCTTTGCCTGCTGGGTCACTCAAATGATTGGCACACTCCCTTTTAATTATTCACCAGCCAAAGACCCAAAAGCATGACACAAGTGAAGAAAGTGTCACATAGAGGATATGATTTGCAGTCACAAGGAGCAGGTGGCAGAGCCAAGAGAAGAGCAGAGATGCATAGCTGGTACTCAGTGCTGTACCCACCTCCTCAGACCTCAGCAGGGTTCAAGCAATTAGCACCAGCTCTGTGCCTAAAGGGCAGCTTTGAAAGGACATGAGAAGAGCCTTTGGCTGCTCTGGCTGGCCTGTACTAGTTTGGAGTTTGCCATCTGCAAGCCAAGGAATGCTAGAGCACAACATCTTTCCGCCACATGTCTTTCCATCCCTTTCCTTGCCTCTGGCACAGCTTTTACAGGCGGGGCTGGGGTGAGCAGTGTGTGACAGAGGGGTGTGACCTTCCACAGGGCAGCAGAGCAGCCCAGCAAGGCAGGGTCCTGCTCCCAAAGTGAGGTGAAGGCTCTGTGGTGTCACTGCTTGATCTTCACCAGCTACACTGAAAATACTGCACAGCACAGGCCTTTGGAATCTGCTCTCCCAGTGATAGAGGATTATTGGCTTTGGTGATGAAGTGTACTAGTCAGGACTGGGAGACGAGAGGAATTATTTTCCCTCAGTATTGCTATGTGTCATCTTGTTTGATTACAACATTTTCTGCTTTTAAATGTGTGTTTTCCTCCTAATCTTTGAACAACTTCATGTTGAAACCAAAGGTCTCTCTGTTGTGCTACAGCATATTGCACCATGTCCAGGATCCAGATTCTGGGCCACATTGTACCACACCAAACCTAAAGTGCCATCCTACAGACCCATCAACAGGCCAGAAGGATGCTTGGATGTCCCCAAAGCAAAGCAGCAGAAACACACACATCTTCCCTAGGAGACAGTGCTCCAGCAAAGCACTCAAAGCCACAGGTGTAATTGATTTTTATCACACTTCCTGTTTAAAATCTAAAAGGCACATTTTCCAAGCTGATATTCCAATGGGATATATATAAATCTTAATTCTTAAGAAGGGTCAGAAAAACAGATTGGAGGAATCAAAAGGCAGGAATTTATGAGGATCCAGAAACACAGAGAGGCAGCACAGAAAAGTGTTGTGCATTCAAGTGCTTAAGTCCTGCTCAACTCCATGATGACAAACAAACAAACAAACCCCGTGTCTCTTTTCCTCAGCTCAGTGATTACAGCAAACCCACAGTGCCAGCTTCAGACTGGCAAGGCAACTAGCACTGCTCACAAAAACAAATTCGATGCTTTTTTTTTTTTTTGCATTTGCTTTTTTTTGTTTGTTTTATGTTGGATGATTTAATTATTATGAGCTTCCACACTCTCACCTATTTCCTTACCATCAGTTGAGGCACTACTATTTTTTCAGGCTTATGAAATAGCAAAAACTGAGGAATGAAGGGAAAAAATGAGGAAAGCATACTGCAGACACAGAAGAAATGAAGTCTTTTCTTTTAAAGTCACTAATTCAAATGAGTCTGCAAAAAAGAAACTCAGGGAACCCATGTTGCCACGGTAATTGTGCTCTGCCTCAGAGCTCCCACCCAGCAAAGGTGTCTCTGATGTTACCTAGGTGCATTCCAAACAAAATAGTCCCAAAACAGATATCTGACACCCCTTTTTTCTCCTAACTCAGCATTGCAGCTGGAAGTAAGAAATAAATGACAGCCAAAACTTCTAATAAAAAATAAATTAAAAGTTAATTATTAGGAGAAAGATTAACTCCTAGGATGCTTTAATGCCTGGAGCCTGGCCTAGCTGCCCTGCTATTCTGGGCTCATTGGGATATCCAGAATACTAATTTAGAGTTAGGGCATTAGGGAAAAATGTCTCCTGCTTTAAAAACGGAAAACTGTTATTCAGTTATTTCTTGAACAAATACACTTCAAACAATGTGAAGGAAATGGCACTTCCCATTTATATGAGTTTACCAACAACAATCACCATGAAAAGGGCAATGACTATTTCAGTTTGTGAGGGCTGTCTGCTATAACAAACTGTCCCATGCTGCAGCCAGCACAGAACTTGCAGGAGGTGAGAAATTTAAATTCTCAGAAATCCCCAACACAAACCATTGTTCGTTATGAATGCAGGAGGACTTCATTGTGTCCCAGAGCATCATCCATGGAATCATGGAATGCTTTGGGTTGGAAGGGACCTTAAAGATCATCTAATTCCACCCCCTGCCATGGGCAGGGACTTTTCCCCTATCCCAGGTGCTCCAAGCCCTGTCCAAGCCTGGCATTGGACACTTCCAGGGATCCAGATGCAGCCACAGCTTCTCTGGGTACCCTGTGCCAGGGCTGCCCAGCCTCACAGGGAGGAATTTCTTCCTAATATCCAATCCAAACCTGCCCTCTGTCATTTTAAAGGCATTGCCCCTTGTCCTGTCACTGCATGTGCTTGTAAATATCTCCTCTCCACCCTTCATGAGGGTAATTCTGCCTCTGAGGAACAAATCAGCCACTACTGCACATCAGCCTCCTGCGAGTCCTTGTCCCTGCAGAGCTCAAATCCTGCACCACCACAATTCACTCCTCCTCCCCCTTGACCCACAAAGGTGGGTTCTGAGCTTCTTAATGCTACTACCAAAAAAAAACCCAAAAAAACAAACAAAGGTGGGTTCTGAGCTTCTTAATGCTACTACCAAAAAAAAAAAACACCAAAAAAACCAAATAAAACAAAACAAAAAGAAAAAAACAAAAAACAAAACAAAACAAAAAAAAAAAAAAAAAAACAAAAAAAAAACAAAGGTAGGTTCTGATCTTCTTAATGGTACTACCAAAAAAAAAAAACCAAAAAACAAAAAGAAACAAACAAAAAAAAAGAAAAAAAAAGAATAAAAGACAACAACAACAAAAAAAAAAACCAATTCACTACTCCTTCAAAGCAACAGGTTGCTCTCCTTAGGGTAGATTTCAGAGGAGCAGGGCCTGCACCAGAACGTACAGCAAGCAATGTCTGCTCTCTGCTTAGCCTACTCAAATCAGGAGCAAATGTAACGGTGTTAGCAGCCCATCAGCAGAGTTTGGCAAGGGTAACAACAACCATAGGGAGATAAGATAAGGCTGTAGGCTTTCAAGGTTGGGAAATAAAGTATCAGGATTACCAGAGCGGTTTATAGAGACTGTTCTCCCACCCTCTTCTAAGAAACAAAACTGATCCTTTGCACTTCACCCCGAGGGAGGAAAATAATCATTAGCTTTACATGACAAAGATGCATACAATACGTGTCTCTCTAAGATCAGGCTTGCCTACCCCGAGTAGCCATGTGTGTGCACAGCTGTAGTTTTTTCCATTGTGACACAACCTACCCTCACTGTGACCCTCTCTCGCAGTAGGTCATTTCTAAAATGCAGCTCCCTGTGAACTGGGACCACGTTCTGCCGGCTTGCACAGCTCCTATTTTTGGCACTATAAATAGAAGAAACAACTTTGCCCGGTGTATTCTCCTCCGAATTATTTTGTAGGTTAAACAAACCTTTAACTGTTTCAGATAAAGCCGAGCAGAAGGTGTTTTTTTCCAAACATCCCAAGCGAAGGAGTGCATTTCCTGCTTCCCTAATTCAACCTACGGCATCAGACATCTGTAACTCTGTTTACATTCCAGCCCTTCACAACTTAATACCGCTTGGAGCATCAATAATATAGGGCACATTTCTGACTGCTCTTTAGATATTTTTTTATCTCCATGGGACTTCCTGGTTTGGGATTTTGTAGTTTACAGTTTCTCACTAATAGTAACTAGCTGCAGCATTTGGCCTTAAGAGTTTACATATTATTTAACTAGATATAAGCAGCCTATTTTAATTACAGTAAAGAGCCCTGTAGAGGCCTTGTCTGTTTTTTCCCCCTCCAACTATATCAGTTGGCTTAATAAAGATATTACCACTCCCTATAAACCAGGCTGTGATCAAGCACCTAGATAGGCTAGTCTTTAATAACATACTTTTACCACTTTAAAAAAACAGGTCCTATCAGATCTTCAGGCACTCAGATGTCCAGCTTTAATGAAGGCAGTGTGAGCTCTCTGTAGCTTACACACATTTTAGTTTCTGTGTGTGCACATTCCAGCACTCCTAAGAAAATCACTCAGCCCCCCCCAAACTAAGAGTTATCCACTCCTGTCACTGTGACAGCTTAGCATTGAACTGTATGGGCTGCAGTCCTAGGACAAGCTCTCCTTTCCCTGGGGGATGTAGAGCTCAGGCTTCCTTCTCCTCTGCATGCAGGGCCAGCAAGAGGTCTGTTCCTACAAGGAAATTCATGTGATCAAAGAATGACCTGAGTTGAAGAAACCTTAAAGACCATTTCACTCCTAACACCTTTCCATGGGCATGGACACCTCCCACTGTCCCAGGCTGCTCCAAGCCCTGTCCAACCTTGGACACTGCCAGGGATCCAGGGGCAGCCACAGCTCCTCTGGGCACCTGTGCCAGGGCCTCACTGCCCTCACAGGGAAGAATTTCTCCCCAGTACCCCAGCTAAACCTGCTCTCTGGCAGTTTGGAGGCATTCTCCTTGTCCTGTCAGCCCAGGTCCGTGCCCTAAGTCCCTCTCCAGCTCTGTTGGAGCCCCTAAAGCACTGTAGGGTCCTCTAAGGTCTCCCCAGAGACTTCTTCAAGTTGAACAACCCCAGAATTCATACCTGTGTCATACCTGTATCCCTGATATCTCTGTCACCTTCAGGTCCTGTATTTCTCCTATGCTGTCACTACATATGTTCTCTGACCTCCATTAAGATAACTTTCCACTACTTATCCCATTCTTTTGAGAGCAAACTTTATGCCCAGAAGTTGGCACTATGTCAACCCTGACTCAGACCAGCCAGCATCTTGCTCCTGTTGGTGTTTCACTGAATCCTGCATTTGAAGCTAATGTGAGATACTGAGACTTCTGTTTTCTGACTTCACAGGACTGCTTTTTCTCTGCAAGGTGTCAAATTAGTACCTGAACTGTCACCTACCAAATCAGCCTTGCATATTCACAACTCTTCTAGCATTTGCAAGCAACATTACTACAAAGGAAAGCTGGAGACAGCTTGATTAAGCAACTTGCCCAAGGTCATACAGGAAGTTGTAGAAGAGTTGGAAACAAAAGCCAGATCTTCTTAGCTCCTGTCCAACCCTCTCTGGAATGAATAGGCCAAACTGCTGTGTGGAAGTATTAGCAGAGTCATAGATCTCATCCTATATATTTTATAATGAATTCATGGCTTAGCAAAGAATGTGCACAGAGCTCCCATCTCTGCTTTCCCAGGCAAAACCCCATGGTGCCAGCTGGGAAGTGTTCCCCAAGCTCTGAGTGGCACTGGCTGAGGCCACAGACCCTCTGCTTACACAGAGAGCAGAAAAGAGGGAAGGGCCATATCCTGCAAGGCCATATCCTGCAAACGGGTCCTGCCATCCTTTTTCCAGTTCCCACCTCTCCAAGAAAGCGAAAGAAGCGCATCTACTGGAGAAGCTGCTAAAGTCACCCAAGAGCGAGCATGAAATCGTTCAGGATAGCAAAAGGAGCATCCAGAGTGCAACAAAGGCAGTATTTATGTCCATACTTCTCCCTGTCTGCATGGCTCTCGGTGATAGCCACAGGAACAAACAATAGCCCTGCCCCCTGGGCTGCAAATGGTTCGCTGCAGAGGCCCAATTAAGTCGTGGAAAGTCTAAACACAGGCACAGGAATCTGCTAATGCGGACAGGCCCGCACAATAGGGTCTCATCCTGGCTCTGCCCTGCTCCTGCTGAGCACCACCTTGCTGGGAGGAGAGCCCCCCATCACCAGGGAGGCTCTTCCCCATGGAGAGGTCCTGCTCCACCTCAACACCCAACACAACCGTGCCCATTTCCACTCACTTTGGGGAGGATTCTGGCTCCAGGCAGCATCAAACTCATGCCCAGCTGCGTGGTGAGTTGGGTCATCTCAGGCTTGCTGCCACCCACCAACCCAGACGTGTGTGCGCACACAGGCAAAGGGCAGTTTAAGAGTGATCTCCCCTGCCCAAATCTCCATCAGGTTCAGAGGCTGCTGACACAAACACTTCAAACAACCCAGGCAGCCTCAAGAGCAATGCCAAGAGCAGATAGAGGCTTCAACATTGTCTCGGTACACAGGATGCCGGCCCTGACATCATTTAGCGGAGACAATGCTCGCCCTCTTTCTTTGGGAACCACGTAAAAAAACTTGGCCGAATATAAAACGACTTCAAAGACACATTTCTGTGCCAGCCAGGATGCATCAAAGTTGGGAAAGGAACGACCCGATTCACCTGATCCAGGGAGCTGATAGAGAAGCGCGGGGAAGCGGCTTTTATCGATGTACCTTCCCAGCAGTTCCTTCCTGCCCTCATGCTATTTAAACCCCTTGCCTACCTCCAGCCAGACCTGCCCATTCTCTGCTCTAAGGAGGAGAAAGGAAAAAGCAAAGGGAAGCCCTAAAAAAAGGCGTCCCTGCAAATTTTTGTGCAGTTACCGGGCAGTCATATCCTTCTGCTTTCCCCTGAAAAATCAAGTATCACCTTATCATTTCCTCACCAAGATTAACTCCTGCTTCCTGAAGAGTATTTCTGAGGTAGAAAGCAGAGGTGGTGGAAAAAAAAATAAAAATAAGGAGGGGGGGGGGGAAGCTGAAAAGCCCAATCTGTCAAGCTGCGTTTTAGAAGAAAGGAAAACTGAAAAGTGAACGTATTTAACATGAGCTATTTCCTGCACTCAGGAGGGAAGAAAGCATGCTACTAACTGTGTGCATGAGGAGATCTGCACTAGTGTTATCTCTGACCTGCAGCTTAGCCCTTGTGTCTCAGCTGCCAAAAAGCTCCTATTCAACGTTATGCTGAGTTCATCAATGCTCCACGTGTCAGGATCCTAACAGGAAAAAGCAGGACAGACAGTCACTCTATTCAACTGCCTGGGGACCCCATGACAACTAAAATCCCCTTGCAGACTGTCCATATCAACCTACGGCAGGTCAGAGCGCGTAACCCCTCCAGAACTGCAAGCCCGAGCCCACACCCTTTCCCCTTGTCAACATTGTCACTTTAAAACAGCCCATCTAGCCTTATCACCAAACCTGGAGTAAGTATGACAATTAAGATGGATTGCAAAGCCTGCATGCGCTTTACAATTAACAATAACTTGGCAGCGTGTCCCACGCAACTGTTGGGTGGTATGGCAAGAACTTTATCCCTGCTTAGTACTGCATTAGCATATTTAGTAGGCTGCAAGACATAATTCCTCAGATATGAACATATTTTTGTCTTTTCAAAAAATCTGCAATTAAGCCATAACGTGCAGGCAGTGTGCAGCCAGTGGTAAACTTTGGTATTAGGGGGACTGTGCTGAAACGGCCCTTTCTGACCTTATGTCAATTATCTATTTAATAAGGAATATATTCAATTAAAAAAAAAACAAGTGTCCTAACAGGGTCTTTGCTGGAAAGCAACAATATTCCAAAAACTACAGCTGATATTCAGCCCTGCATTCCCTGTGAAGGTCACAGTGCTTGAGAGGGTCTGGAGGCAGGTATTTCAAAGCAGGGGCATTTTGTTGCTGGGGTTGTCTCAATTTTTGGTTTAGAAAAGGCAAACTCTTTCTTTGTGCTATGAATTTTTAAAATGTAGGGTTAATTAATTGTTTGTGTAAAAGAAATAAACCCCATTTAAGGAGCATCTTCCTCTGTGTCTTGTGCAGCTCTTTTTTTCCTGTCCAGGATTCTCATGTTTGTAGGTAAATTAACAGCCTTCTAAAGTAATTAAATGCATTTGAGGAGCAGTTATTTAGCACGGCCTAACTTTATCGATTTCCTCCATGCTGCACAAGACACTCTCAACCCCACTAAGCTTTTTAAGTCTGTTTACGGTGTACATTTATCTAGAAAATCTGATCAGGTGGGGGAGAGGCAAAGATCTTGCCTCGATAACCCGGACACTGTCCCCCTTGACATCTGTGTTGCTGGTGGACAGGATATCCTGCCAAATGCAAGAAGACAACTGCGTGACCCACCTTGGGCAAGAGGCACCGCGGGCTGATGCGAGCACAGCGGGAGCGGGTGCTGCCTCTCCCCGCCCGGAGCCGCATCCTCGGCACACAAAGAGCAGCCACAGAGCCTCTGCAAAAATTAAAAAAAAAACAAAAAAAAAAAAAAAAAAAGCCAGGGGAAGGCAAAGAAAGTAAGTAAATAAATAAATAAAGAGGCGGTTTAGGTGAGTAGCACACATTCAGTAAGGGGAAAGCAGATGAGGGGCAACAAATGCAGTTCAGCAGACAAAGTCTTTCTTCATAAACTCAGCAGAGGAACGGATTAAACCACCTGGCAATCTTGGCAGGAAAAAAAGAAAATCTCAGGCGGTGACAAAACCAAACAGGTGGAACAGGTATAAAACTTTTGCTTCCCAATAATACCCCTCTCTTCCCTGGAATGCTTGGACAGGTGCAGAAGTTCAAGTTACAGCATGGAAGTGGCAAATAAATACACAGCATTAGTGCCTGACGTGCTCGGCGAGCAACCGGGGATGTTAATAACTGGCAAGGTACACTAATCTCTGATTGCAACATTTGGTTTACCTTAATCTGGAGGGACAGCTGTATTAAAGAGGGAATTATACTAATCAGTTCAAGGCCCTTGCATATAAAACTTCCCATTAGGCTTAAAGTACAACAGCTTATGCTCATTCTCTAGGAGCCTTACATCTGGTTCTGAATAAGGCTGTCTCTCATTTGCAAGGTACAAACCAAAAACAAGGGAGGGGGGAGCTGACAGTTGCTGGAGGATGGTTGATAGAAGAACAAGCTACTAATTCTTTGAAATTTTTTACAGCACAAAACTGGCTGTAAGGCATCTTAATACTAAAAAAAACAGGCATGTGTTATCAACCCTAGGCCATTTTTTCCTGTTACCGGAGGTGACCAACATAAAATAAAATTGATGATGTCAGTCAAAAACAGCTAAGCACAAAGCTTGGCTTTGTTATCTTAAGTCAGAAGGTATGATAGGCCATGCCATATGGCTGTAATCCTCCTATATCTCCCATCACCTAACAGGCAACCTTCATGTAGCATGACCTTATTTGGCTGGTCTCAGGTTAGGGCTGCCCAAAGGGGATTTTTCTGTTTCTGCTATATCCAAAGGTTTATGTTGATTTTTTTTTTCTCTTTTTTTTCTTTTTTTTTTTTTTTGAGCCCTGCAAACTATAAATCCGACTGATTACTCTGCACTCTTTTGCTTGACTGAGCCTTTACAATCAGACATCCCCGTTAACAATAAGCTCCTAATGAATCAAACATCTATGGCATTAGTTTCACCTAGCTGCCTCTTTCCCATGCACTGCAGCTCTTTGTCAGACCTGGCTTGATGAGAAAAGCTAGTGACACTTGGTGCACCTATTGATAAACAATTCAGTAATGAGGGGCATAACAAAAATTACCTAAAACAACCTGATTAAAAATGACAGGCAAAGGGTACTACAGAGCTTTGCAGTTAAGGTAACTCCCGTATATCAGGAGGGATGGAAAAAATAATTAGGTGCAACACAACTTTAAAATTACACATTTTGGCACTTTTCTCTTCCTCTCCCCCCCCCCTTCTTTTTTTCAGGACGAGGAGTCTGATGGGTGTTAAAAGGAAAATGTTCCATCATAGTTTATAAGAGATTCATCTTTTTCAGAAAATTTGCAACTCAATAAGCTTTTTCTCTCTCCTTTTTGAAGCAGCACATTAATGGCAAAATGCATTGCTATTTGCAATCCAACTTTCTATCCATAGCAAATTCCTATATTATAACTCAGCATTTTACTTCCTTTGTTTAAATATTGGTTTTGTTGGTTAAGAGAACATGTGGGCTGTAAACAAAGGATAAATAAGCTGTGAAAATAAAAGCAGGCTCCAAGGAATAAATAAGAACAAAATGGAAAAGACTGCACCAGGCTCCTGCGATGAACACAGGGATCTCTTTGTGAGAGGGGAAAAAAATGTGTTAAAAGGGCACATACTGCAACTCTGAGGCAAACTTTGAAATGGAAGTGTGGAAGCATAAGAGCATTTGATTCCAAATCAGCAATGTGTGGGTTTGCATTTGCGTAGCAGCATGTTGGGAGGGTTTCAATCAGTGCACAGATGCACTTGAAAATCAAATATGGACATGGGGAATGTTTTTGGATATAGCAAATGAGGACTGATGACATGTTTACACTTTGCACATGGATCCAGTACAAAACCATACCCTGCAAAGAAACAATAACCACCATTTGCTGCTTTTCAGGGCTGGAACAAAATGGTGGCAAAGGAAAGGAATACAAGGGAGTGTCTATTCCCACCTGGGAGAGGGCTGCACCAATTCCCTGCCTCTGGGCTCATTTTGCTCATCCCTCACTTGAGAAAGGGACTTTTTAACCAATATTGAAAAAAAATAAAGACACATCGGCTTGAAAAACAACAGCGTGAGAGGAAAAGGGAAGAAAAGGCAAGTTTCAAACATCAGTGATGCCTTTCTATGCTGTCAAAATATTTTCTTTACAGAAGAATTAAAATTATAGTTGGAATGTTGCTGGAATGAAATAGGGAATAATTGTAAGCAAATGCACTTTCATCATCTCCAATGGAAAATTGCCATTTTGACATTATTTTAGTATCTGTCTCTATATACCCTTAAAGGAGAAATTCCTGGCTTATAAATAACATATCCCAAGTTGGGCTGAGCTGTTAATGAAAGTTTATCAAGATGGCAAAACTTTTTTAAAGAGGAAATAGTAGTTGCAGGCAATTGCATCTGACCAGACTATAATGCATCCCTCTGGAAGGCAGCTCCAGCTCATGGTATGAAGTAATCCTTTGTGAATGTTTTCCAAACTGTGATGCATATTTTACATTTTGAAGAAAGAGACGAAAGTTAGCTATCTATGACAACAGGGAAAAACATCTGTTCTACACTTTCCCCTAATCAGACATTAAAGAAATGCTCATGAACATATACCCTGCGTTTTAAACTTTTCATGAAGAGTTCATTTCAAACTTTCAAGAGGGTATCATTGCGGTTCAAATAGTCCTTCAGACATTTGACTTCTGCTACTGATTATTAATAATAATCAGGCCATTTTCCCTTACACTTTCCAGCATGAATTCAGAATGTCAAAGCTAATTTTCTCATCAGCCTCGGGCTTTTTTAAAACATCGCAAACTTGAGATTTCTGTTCTATTCTCACACACTGGGGATTTGCCACAGCATGGGGTTAGAGCATCCAACTTCCACAAATGTGCATGGGGTCAGCATTTGTCCAGCTGAGACCCAACAGCTGGATTTTTACAGAAGTACCTGAATCTGATGTCTCTTGGCCCTTTTTATGGCACTTGTCCAGCCTGAAGCACACGGTTTTGTCTTGGCGGCTTTATTAACTCACTGGCATTTTGAATAGACTGGAAATGGACTTATCTGTAAAGTCAAGCTACAGCTTTCATGAGAAATTTGTACAAGACATTATTTAGTAAGATAAGACACTCAGACCATTGAATTTTAACACCTTCCTCTCTGCATGTTGCTAGAGAGAGAGAGATTCACAGTTACACTTTGCACCACACTGACCTATCTAATGCCCTGAAATGATAACAAAGAGCTCCAGTGTGAAGCCATTCCCCCATGTCCTGTCATTCCATACCCTCACCCAAAGTCCCTCTCCAGTTCTCTTGTAGCCCTTTAGGTACTGGAAGGCACCTGTGGCCAGTCAGTGATCACAGGTACAATAGATCTATCTATATCACATTTCTTCGGCCCGGTTCTTCAAACTTCTATTTTCTGAGCATGTCCTCCTTTCCCTAAAGGATTTAGCAAAAAGGCAAAGCAAACTCCAGCCAGTGATGTTTCCTTGCATTACAAGCTCAGTGAGAGGTGCATCTAATGATGCCTTCCTCCAGATTTTGCTTCAGTCCCCCTGCCATGTTATTTTGGCCAGTGTTTGTACATCCAACACCAAAAGGAGGACATGTCCAGGAATAGAGTTATATGAGATTATTCTTATAAAGCCTTATAAAACAATGTAAACTATATACATTTCTGAGTTGTTTGCATGATTTTCCTTTTCAGTACAGAGTAAGGCATTTCCATTTTTGTCTCAGATAAAAATGCAAAGTGTAATTTCCTGTTGATAGCCAGCAAGAAATACGTGTGTGCTTTGGAAGCCCTTTAATATGCTATCTTTTTTATTTGGGAAAGGAACAGGCAGTCCAGTTTCTATAAATTTATCATGATTTTCAACTGATAGTAGTCAGTGGAAGGTAACACATTACCCTTCCAGCCAAACACAGAGCCAGAACTGACACCAAGGAGAGAGGGTTGAGCTGGTGGATAGCAGCACTACCTCCATCATCACAGGACAAAATATCACTTGGAATAATTCTATCACCTTCCCTCGTGCAACTTTTGAACATGAGTCTGATATTAGAGACAACTTAGTCAACTCACTGTAAGGGCACTCTTATATAAGCAAAAACTCATCGAATTCATAATTCAGCTTCAGCTGGTTCTGGTGCTCAGTGGGCAGACATGAGCTCAGCTGTTTGCCTCAACAGAACAAACTTCATTTCCATTGACAGTAAATTTGGCCTTTACTGCACATTTTGGGAGAGAATCTTGAAAAACAACTTGCACCAGGATGACCTTTTTATTTTTTCCCCCCTGTTTCTGAAAAGTTCGCTGGAATAGACTCTTATGTGACTATGCAGTAACGCCAAGGTTGGAATTAAAAACAAAAAAAGGAGACAAGATACCAAAAATTAAATTCTCAGTATTAGTTTTAAAATTATTTGTTGTAAAGTGAAGCCTGAAACATACCACCAATATTAGGGCTCGGTTTTTCAAGGCTAGAGGTGAACCAGGATGTGCACCCGGTAAATATTGAAATTCACTTGGAATGAGACACCCAGAGCAGTGAGGTTGGTCCCCAGGAGCCATCTAACTATCAGAAATGCATTCAAAGGGTATTCTTACCTTCTCTAATATTTATCCGATAAAAATAAAATTTGTGGAGCTTCAGCTGCCCCATGGTTAATGGCAAAGTTATATTTATTTTTCAGCACTTGAAGATCTGGCCTGATTAAATAAAACAGCCAATTAGGAAAGACTACAAATTTATGTAAGCCATCTAGTCAGTATGTTCTCCCTATCACCACAGAGACCAGATTTTTCCCATCACAGGTCTTTAGTTCAACACTTGCTCAAAAATTCCAAATTTGGGAAGTGCCACAATTTTGAAAGACTTTCCTGAAAGCCAGGCATTGAGAATTTAGGTGCCTTTTCCTCGGGGCAACATCTTATTTAGATCAGGAGATCATTTTCCTTCCCTGCTCTTGAAAAACATTTTGCTATTCACTCGGTGTGTCCTATTAGCAGAAAATAGAGAAAGTTCTGATGCATCATAGCACGCATCTGAAATTCTAATTAACAAGAAGTCATCTGTAGTTGTCCAACATCATATTATTAATTCACAAAGCAATAAAGGGATATATTTCAGACTGAATGAGAAAATAGGTACTGAATGGGGTCAGAGTATTTCACTACACAATTTGTCATGATCTTTAACTGTTTCCCACCTGCAGAAGTCAAGCTGTACAATGCCTTACTCTGAACAGAATTTCTCACCTATATAAAGCAGTTACACCACCATGATTTACTCTTGTGAACTTAAAACCTGAATTAGTTCTAAATCTTTATAACCCAGGGTTGCATAAGGAAGTATATTTTTACTGTGAATATGTAGATTTTTGCCCTTTATGTATTTTTGAGCAAGAAAGGCACATCTAGGACCACTATAATAAATATAATATATTTGCATTATCAATACATAAATTAATTTGTTTTAAAATTACATTCAATAACAGGAATGGTAGTTTTGACCAAAACAAAAAGCACATCTCAGTTAGATTCTAACCAACTTTACATTCCAAAAGTCTTAAGAAGACTTTTTTTAATCCTACACCCTGAAAATGCAGGTTTTTCAAAATTCATGGTCAATGAGTAAAACTTTCTTCTTCCTGCTTGTTTCAAAAAATTCACTTCATGGTAAAGTATGGAAACCCAGAATGACTCATTCATCTATTACTTTTCCAGCTAGAGGTTTCTCAGTTACTAGAATTTTATACAATTAGTTCTCTGAAACTGCTTTAAATGCAAACCTGTAAAAGGAAGGTAAAACCAAATCAAAGTTAATCTTGACTGGCTGGAAAAAAATGCTTAAATCAATTTGGTGACGGCTCATCCAGTCATCATTTAGCCATTACCTGGGAGACAAGGACCTCCTGCTGCAGCAGATATTTTATTTATTTTTAATACAGATTTACCACTGCCTCAGATCTGCAGACCCATACAAAGCCAAAATCATTCCAGACCTGCCCTGTCACACTGTTTACTCCTCATATTTTATTCATCCCTGTTTGCTCTTTACATTGGTTACAGAGATAAACACATACAAATATTGTGATGTTCAGCAAGTTTAGTGCAACGAGAGAGGGCAAAAGCCACCATCTCCCATTTATAGCATCCTGGAGAGAGTGACAACACCATAATTCTCCTAAAGAAGAAAAGCCTTTTAATATAAACATTTTCTTTAATTTAAGCCTTACCTTGAAGAGTAACTCTGCAAAGTTTAGAAATATTTTGAAGTGTTTCTTCACCCCATGCAAAAGTCAGGTTAAAACATCTTTCCAGTACAATTTTAAAACGTGTTTCCAGTACAATTTTAAAATATGTTTCCAGTACAATTTTAGAGTTAGAAACCTCATTGTCAGGAGTTCAACCTACAAAAAGCTTAAGGACATAAGGGTTATGACTAAAGAAAGGACAGTTTGGGGACCCTATAGATACACAGGGCCTGATACATATATCCAACTGGCATGAACAGAAATGCTAAATTTGTTCGAATCAGTGGTGTTTGACCAGGGATCAGAATCAGAGCTGTGATCTATATGTGTGACTTTTACTGGAAGCTGCAAAACTTCCCCAGAAAAGTAACCCCTGGGGGGTTTAGGCAATGCACATCTGAGCAGCAAAGGCTACTTGGTAATTGTGACAAAGCAAAGTGTTTCATTCTGGTTCCTGAACTGGAACAGATGACTATTTCTTCTTTTAAGGAGATGAGAGTAAAAAGGGAGCCAATCCAATCTCTGGAAGAAAAGCCTACGATGCAACCTCAAAATAAATACACTTATTTGCATATACAAACACTATATGTACCCACTAATATCCCTTCCTTAAACCGTGAGGAATATCACATATGCTACAGCTCACACCAACCAGAATAATGAGGGAGGTGTTGGGTTTGGATATTTTTATAAGTTCATATAACTCTACAGTCAAAGCAACTCTAGGTTCATCAAAGCTATCACATAAGAAAAAGGGACTTATCACAAACAAGTTTGTTTAATCATCAGCTGCCTTAACTTCAGTCCTCTCTCCGACCTGTACGTCTCCAGTCTGTGTTACAGTCTGAATTGCAGGCTAATCACACAGAAAGGCAAACTCTGAACAGCTACTGTCACCTCCCTCTCTCTTTTCCTTTCCCAGCAGGTTAAACGTGGAAAATGCTAAAAATCTCCTGGGAGTGAGTCTAAAAATGAAGTGTAAATAGGTACGGGAAAAAAAAAAACCTATGAGAAAAAGTGTTATGGAAGGTGCCTGAATGGCAAAGTGCAAAGGGTGACAAGAAGAAAATTGTGATCGCACACAAAAGGCGAGGGAACAAGAAAGATGTGATACAATAGATAGCTGGTGAGAGCCTATCCACTGCCTGGTCGCTCCTGTTCCTCCCCCTCGATACCTTCATTTTTTTTGTTATGATAAAGGACATTCATGATCAGTAACAATGTTATAATGATAGTAAATGCGGGATTTAAGGTATATAAAACCTTCAGCCAACATTAGAAAGCCACCAAGGGGGAGTTACCTTGCACGAGGTTCTATTTAGTGATGGCTCCACTCTTTCACTCCCTGACTGCAAATCAGCATTTTTAGTGGACAATAGGCTCAGCAGTGGCCTTATGATTGCCTCTTTTCAAATGGAAATGGCTATCCTAACTCCTCTGCCAGGTTTTTCTTACTATAGCACAAATTGCAGTTTACAAGGCTCTAAGGGGGAAAAAAAATCTTAGCTGAATATCTTTTTTTTATTCGACAAACTGACATGTAAATTACCCTTTAAGTGCTCCACTCTAGGGCTCTGATCATCTCCTAATTGTCACAGTCAATTGTAGCCAACAGTCTCTTCAATCCCAAGCGCTTTGACAACAAGCATAAGGATCAAAGCAGAATCAGCTCCCTTCAATATCCTTCTGTTTAGGATGCTACAAAAAGCCTGAAAAAGAAAGGTGTAAGGGCATTAGTGGAGAAGGAACTGAGAGGAGAAAGTACTATACCAGTCATTTTCTTCTTCACTAATATTATATATCCTTATATACTCTGTTATCCCACGTTCAGCATGAATACATAAACATCCCAGATAATAAACATGGTTTAAAACCACTTGCATATATTACTACTTTAAAATAAATGCATAATGCATTTCTGTTGCTTCCTGCATGCCTCCCTCCAACTTTCCCTTCGACTCTGGGAATGAATGCAATACCAATTATTTTTTTTAAGCTATTTTTTTTTTTTTCCCAATGCAGTCCAACAGTGTCTTCCAGGATGAGCTGGGCTGCAAACCAGCCTACCCAGATGGAAACCCATCCCAAGTTGTATTCATGGGGCCAGCATGACTGAGACATGAAGCAGGTTGTTTGTACAGCCCTGCCTTTGCTTTCTGAAGTGCCTATAACCCCGGGTCAGGCATAGGCTGGAGGAAAACCCTCTCAATTCAGTTGGAGTCCAACTCTGAGAACAGCCAGTTTCAGTTGCATCCAAAACGACTGGGAAGAAATACAAGAATAAATTCAGCAGTTCTCAAAGCCTGCCCGGGGGGAAAAAAATCATTTCCTATAATTCTGAATGAAGATTCACCTTTTATTGCATTCCAGACCACTTTAAATCAGCGCCACGCTACATGGCTGAAATTTTTGCACTGGCTGGCTGCGTTTGACGATACGAGCTTGCTCTGCAATACGCTTTCATACCCTCAGTGCCTCGCAGACGCCTTGCTGGAGCCGTGTTTCCAGGGAATGGGAGTAAGGCAGAGCTATTCTGAGCCACATTTCTGCTTCAAAACTTGTGCGTCTTCACCAGCGTAGCGGTGACTCCCACGGAGGCTCGCGAGCAGCTCCTGCCACGCGGATGCAGGGGAGGAATCGCGCGGCTGCTGCTGCTGCTGCTGCTGCAGGAGATGCGCTGCTGCAGTGGGAGAAAGAAAACCTGCAGGAGGCCAGGGAGGCAAGCTGGGGATGTGTCACAGGCATCTCCAAATGGATAACACCAGGCTCTGCAGGGTTAGGCAACCAGAGCCTCTGGGCCTCTCCAATGATCTTGCTAGCGTAGAGAAAGTAAGGAAGAGACTTCGCCCATTTTCCTGGAGCTCTGTCTCTCCTGCTCCTGAAAAAGATACAGGTTCAATCCCTCAAGTAAAACATAATTGGAATTCAGAGGTCAAAAGCTATTTGCTCCTTCATAAGAAACTAACTCACTCCTTACAACTGTTTTTAAGGAATTTAACATTTTTTGAAGATGATGCACTTTGTCCATTGTCTCACATGACACTGAAGGAATGGTTGGACGAGGCAGCTGGATGAGCATCCAAAACCTGCTGCCCCCATCATACTTTCCACACCCAAATTCTGTGTAGAAGATGAGCTGAGTCAGATTCACAAACCAGCAGAAAACCAGTCACTTGTTTAACAGCACACCAAGACAAAGGTTTAAGGTAGATCTTCCTGAGCCATCACCTACAGCACACTCCCCAAAGACCAAAATGTTTAAGATACAAACAGCAACTTTGTTTTTATGTAGAGAACACAAAGTTTGTTGGGAAGATACAGCACAGATAAAACAAGGCTTCCTACAGAGCTGCCTCTTCACCCAAATGTGGGTAATACAAAGGTACAAAGACTGGTGAGAGAGTGTTTTTGGTAATGAGTAGGAACAAGAAGTCAAAATTTCTCATGGGAAAGATATTCCAAAAAATGATGAGTGGGAAACATCAAAAGCACTCATTTGAGTGATGTTGAAATAATATAGAAGGTTATCTAATATATAATTTAAAATAAATACAAACCCAAAATTACAAAATTGAATTGAAACATTTGTCTTGTCAAGCTGTTTTCTTTCCGTAATATCAAAGGGAAATATTTTAACTCTTTCCGACCAAAAATTTTGCCAAAAAAATTCATACTTTGAAGAAGAATTTCCAGCTTAACAGTGCAACACACTTTGCCCAATAGCAAATTTGCAAATATTTTTCAGCCTTTTATAAAGATCAATATGTTCTCCAGCTAAGTTCTGACATGACTCCAGTTAAAACATATGCAATATTTTCCTAGATATTCCAATATAAAAGGTAAGTCCCATTATTTTTTTAGGAAGACTATTCCAAGACACTAGGACACCTTCCAAATTAAACCTTCCCAACATTAGCAAGTTTGTGTCTGTTTAGCTCACTAAAATTATCTTGAAGTATAAAGATATTTTCACCTTCGCATTCACACACAAGAGAAAGCACATGCTGAGAAAAAGCTGCAAGGTCATCTGGATTGTAATTTATTAACTTTATTTATTTATTTATTTATACAACAGAAAAAAAAATCTAAATAATAGGACAGCTGACACAACCTGGGCTTAAAAACACCTCCAAATAGTTACTCCATAAAACTTTTGGTTCCAAGCTCAGTTGGTGGAGCTGCTGCTGATAGACTCCAGAGAGTTGAGTAACACAGAAATCGTGGACATTTTCCTTGTTTCCACCAGGTAAATCACAATAAAGGAGGTTAAAACAATGTTCTTACCCTATCAACATTTTTGTAGAGATAATTGCTATAGTTTGCTAAGTACAGATTTCATGAATAGAAAGTAGTAGAGGTTCCATGAGACAATGAATAGAAGGAGATAATCTCAATGAGAAGGTTATTCCTTAAAATAAAGGACATGTTATGGAAAAAGTTGAAAAAACCCTGCCCTATCACAAAATACATTCCTTTTTTCAGCACATGAAACAGCAGTAGAGATGTTTGATGCACTAAGCCATTTGCTGCACATGACCATTTCATTATACTCCAGAGCTGCACTTCATTTATTACAGGTGATTAACAACTGTCTTGCACAACAGTAATGAGGGAAAAGGGCACAATGTGGCTCCTGCACCAGAGCAGCCTGCAGGAAAGTGGCTCCTCCAGCTGCCTCCCACAAGTCGTGGGTGTGCCAGGGATCACAGGGGCTCCTCTGGGTGTGGTACCCCAAAAAGGGAGCATTGAATGCTGACCAGAGTTTGGGTTCTGAGAGGATTCTGGTGCCCTTTCCTACAGACTCCAGCATAACCCCCCAGTCTGGTTGCAAAGGAGGGGAATAATAGTGCCCATTGTGCTGCTGACATTTCTCTAGGAGGGGGTGGCTCTTCACTAAGCAGTTGCATTTCCTTATTTAGTTCTCGGCCACAGGCATGGGTTTCTGCAGCCCTTTTCTTTTTTTTTTAACTTTTGGAAAGTAAAAGGATGAGAAGTTACATTTTGGAAGCCTTGGAGACGGTCGAAGCACGTGCAGTGATGTGATATGAAAGTCTGTGGCCACAGGAACCACTTCAGGACTATTGCAAGGCTCCTGATACAGCTCTTAAATGACTGATGATTAACTGATGTGCTCTGGTCATTAAATCCTTGTTCAGTTCAGCCTGTCAGGCAACAAACTATTCTCCTCTGGGATGCCTTGATGAGTTTGGTAAGAAGGTACATGGGGTCATTACCTCTGCAATGGCCAGAGCCAGGTGAAGAGCCTTCAGAAGACCTCAGGAAGCCACAGACTTACACTTCAGCTGGGATTTGGTTTAAGCAGCTCACATGCCCCTTTTAAAGTGATTATTTCTGTCTGGTACTCAGGGTGGGTTGGTGACAGCAGCTCCTTCTGTGCAAAGGCTGAGGTTCAAGCCAGCAGTAACAGGACTTGTTCTAAAGGAGTCAGATCCTGCACAATTCCTTGCTCTTGGGGAGAAGAGGCATTTTTTAGGTGTCTTCATAGCTCATTAGCACAGTTTCTACTGCAGTTAGCTCAACTGCACAGCTCCCACTCCAGCCACATCCTCCTAAGCCCAGGAAAACATTCCAAAGCTATTTTACAGAAGAGGACATAGAAGCTCTTTTAAGAGTGGGATCCAAGTCTATTAAAAGGCAGCGAGATGTGCCATCCAGCGAGCTCACCAAAGTCATGAAAAACTGGTGTCAGAGCCAGGGCCAGGCCACAGCAGCTCCCAGGGCCTAATCTGTGCTCAGGCAGTTTGGTATCTCAGAGATCTTCCTGCTGTTAACTCCTGAGAGGTCACCTCCAGGCAGCTGAGCACACACCGAGGATGTCCTGCTCCCTTCCAGGCTCCTGCATGACAAAACCCAGAACAAGGGCATCATTCAGGGGAGCTGCCACTGGAGCTGGGCTGTAAAGAAAGCTGTTTCAAATAACAGCCAGGGAGGCAGAGAAGTCGTGTCTAACCACATGTCTGTTGAGAAGAATATTATGCAGCATTTATCAGCCCCGACAGGAGCTTGCCTCACAAAACTGGTTTCAATATAGGAGTTGAAGTATATGGCAAATAATAGAGGGAATATAGGCACTGTTTTACACAGGGGGAATTTCTATCTGTTACAAAGCTGTAATTTTAATTGACATTAAGCAAGAAGAACCACAAGAATAGAGTGAGTGCCCATTTCTCACAGCACATCTAGCTTGTGTAGAGTCGCTCAGGGCTCCTATACCACCAGTTTAGAAACATGTGTAATTGCTTATGGTCACTGTCGAACCACTGCCAGATCACACATTAAACAGATAACCACTATTATTATAAGAGCAACTTCCTTGACCTCATATTTTGGTCTGGCTCTGAATTCCTGTCCTTTACCAGTTTGGTTTGTTGCATTTTGCCAGCCTTCTGCCTCTACATGTCATTTTCTACTCCTGTAAGTGACCGGTGCAGCGGAGAGCTCACTCTAAAAATGCATATTTGAGCACATGAATAGAATAAATTCAAGAAATATGATCACAGTTGCTCCTGTAATGTTTTTATAAACACAGAGTCTCTGCTTTTTTATTATAGTTAAGGTACAGTGTGTTATTTGGCAGAGGAATCTGACTTGAAAATGTAAAAGGTTCAGGCAACCACACATTTGGAAGTAGAAATCTTTCCTTAAAACAAGGCTCTGGTGTTTAAACATAGCAAAATTTCTGGAAACTTCAGTTTCTCAAAGTCTGCCAAAGCTCCAGTCACATGTAACATATTCTTGGGGCTTACATATAATGCTTCAAGTAATAAACAACATCTTGTTTAGAGCAGGATGGAGAAAAAAAGGGGAAAACATTCATTAGGAGTCAAAGCTCTGCACCAGAACTAAAAACAAAACCAGTTTCTTGCACTGAAAGCTAAGAATGACTTTTATAATGGATTAAAAAAAAATTCGAGTACTCTTCACACCTCTAAATATTGCAGTTAAAATTGTAGGTTAAGTTCTTACAGCAATTAAATAAAGTATTCTATAAAAGAAATAAAATACACTCACTGAAGCACACTCGGGTTTTCAGCAACAGAAAGAAAAGTTCTGATCATCCTAATTGGGTAAGAGGATGAGTTACACACTGTACATAACTATAGGTCATCAGTAGCCCTTCAGTGCTCCCTGTACAATTCATTTATCGTGCATTTTTTATTCAGGAACAAGGCTGCATTTAAAAAAAAAAAAAAAAGTAAGTCGCTTCCACAAGAAGGCTCATCGTGCAGAATATTCACAGTTTAAATATATGCACAGTCATCTCTACTAGTCAGACACCATTTCAGTCCTCTCATCAGAATGCACATTAACAGAATGAATTTGAGATACAGAAATAGCACACCGCAGCCAGGCCTGGAGTATGGGCCCTAATACCTACCTCACTGGGATCTAGTCAGGTTTAATTAATTAATGCTTATGAAGCACTATGAGCTCCTCAGATCATCACTTCAATTCATTATCACCCCCATTTGTTTTGTGTCCCACTTCCCCCCTTAATTCAACAGTGAATTTCTTTTGGAAAGTGTTGCATTTATAGAGTAATGAACAGATGAAAGAGGTTGGAGTGATTCCACAGGAGTATAAAAGGGAGCAGGAATCCTTCCCCTTCCTTCCTGCTTGAGTCATTCAGCATCAGGTCTGAGAGGAGCATGGAGCTTCAGGATGTGTAATGCTCTTCCAGGAGCCACCCCTGACCAAACCCGTGTCAAAATGCACCAGAAAATGATGAATGTAAGGATTTAGCATTAAAACAATTGGTTTTAGTCTGGAAAACTTCTCTGCTTTCATCTATGTTATTTAAAGATGGGCATGAGCCACAATGCTCAAAGGGGTGTGGATGCAGGCACTTGGTTCTTCCCTCATCTCTAATAATTATTAGATACATTGGATGGAAATAGTTGGAAAGAAAATCAATAGGAGAATGAATCAAGAAAATGAATGGCAATTTCAAATACTTACAAGTATAGGATTTCACTCAAGGCCAAGACAAGATAAAATTAGTAGTCTCTATTAAAACAAAACAAAATACAGTTTGATCAAACTTCCATTCAGTGGAATCTTCTTTAAGGACTTCAGATTTTGGCATTGAATAATTTGGGTTACAGAACTTAACAGGGAAGAAAAGAAAGATTGTCTGGTGAAACTCCAAGGCTGCTATAGGCTTTCCAAAGAGAAACCAGATTAAGACAAAAAAATTACTGGTGGAAGAAAAGCTGATAAAGAAGACTAGAATTTGATAATGGAGGAATTTAATTATTCAGGTATTGATTGCTACGATAACTATGTGGAAGCTAACAAAGTTTGTTTGTAGCTGCAATGCTATTAGTCTAGTAACTGAGCCCTGTGCTTGGAGCTGGGCATGTGTGCTGCTATAAAATTAATTTTAATTATAAAACTTAACTTTAATCACATTTCATGTCAATATAAGTTTAAAAGTTAATGATAGAGAGTTCAAACTTCACTATGATAAAGATCCTCATAGATTTAAAGGATAAATCAATGGAAATCCTTCTTATCAAGAAAAGCTTGGGAGATTCACAAAGTGAATAGACTTGAGTAAAAAGAACAATTATGGCCCAAATTTGCTATTATAGTATTCATTTTAAGAGAAAATCTTACTAAAAACAAAATAATTGATACATCCAATGCTGAGGGAAAATGTGACAATATTCAATAGTGGCAATCAGAGTATTGAACCAGGGAAAAGCAAATATGCTTTAGTGGGGGGTATTTTGTGGTTTTTCTGATTAAAAAATTTTTCCTACTGGATTTCAAAGTTAGCATCTCATCTTCCAGGTCTCACAAATACAGCTTCTCATTCTGATATTTTCGTTACTGACATAGCAAACCAAGAGTTTTGCAGTTTATAAGTGGGACTAACCTTGTCCCATGACCAGAAGAGTGATCTGCAGCCCCGTATGTTGTATATTTAAATTCTGTGATTTAATCAATATATCTGTGAGCAGGTACTTATAATCTAGTTCTCTCCCATCTCATGTCTTTGCCATAAGAGTTTAGGGTGGTCCCAGGGGGGGCAAAAGTTTTCCTATCAGACTTGCTTTCTCATTGATCCAAACAAAATTAACTCTTGTAAAAAACATAATCCTCTTTCAGAGCAAAACCCAATTTTCATTAAAAAGATATAAACTTGGAAAAAAAAAATTAAGGTTTTGATTTTCTGTGAAAAAATGTTTCTGTTTGGAACCATAACCACAGTGGTTTTTTCCTCACCATGATTTATAATCCAGGCAATAATTCAGAAAAAATATCAGCAAACTTCAGCAGAGAGGATGTGGCACCCAAGCTACAGCACCTTTTAAACAGGTTCAGTTAGATTACACAAATTCCATTTGTTTTAGTCCTAAATTTTTCATTTGGTTTCAATTCAAAGGGAGGGACTGTTTCCTGTGCAAAATGTTAGCTTTCTGATATTAAAATCAATCTAAGCATGAATCTAATATTAATCAACCACTTACTGTATTTACCAGAAATTGCCAGGTTCATCATTGCAATGGAAAGATCTGCAGATGGGAACAGAAATCTGGGAGAGATAGTAAACATCCTGAAATAGTCAAATAATGGAAAAATAAAGCAGAAGAAACTGCTAGTCCAAAACAAAATATTACATACAATTTAGAATAAAGATTTTAGCATTAAAAATATTTTTGCAGCAGCAAATAAAATTATACTTCTTGAGCCAAAGAAATCCATAAGAAATGTGGGTAGAGACGTGTAATAAATCAGAAATGTTAAGAAGCACCCCAACAGTCATTTTGATCTCTCAGCACAGAAGTAAGCACAGTGCATAAGGGTTAACTCCTCAGCTCACATAAATCAAGTTAACACCATTTAAGTTAGCAAAATGTATTCAAAGTCAAATTCATTTACTCCAGCCAAAGATCTGTCCCTAACTCTATCCGTTGCATTTTATACTGCATTAACAATTTTAACATATTCAGCTTTAAAGCCCAATATACTTCAATATAATCTCCATTACATACACGCACTTTTATGTACACATGCATATGCAGAGGAATATATACATACAAAATTATTTTAACTTATAATATAAACAAATTAACATAACACAATTTGTAGCTATGAATAACAGAATAGGAACGGTTTTGCTGGATTTAGTGAGGAAACAAACTGAAAATCCTAATTTGAGTGGAGTGGATTTATGAGCAGGAAATCTTGCTCAAACAATTTGTTGGAATTTTTCAAAGCTACCCCTGCCAAGGTAGACAAGAAAAATACCGTGGATGGTACACAATATGGCTAGACTTTCAAAAGAGTGCTTGATAAGATCCTACACTGGAGATTACCAGCAAGGTACAGAGCCACTGCATAAATGATAACAAACTTTAATGAACTGATAAGAGTCTGCAAACAGCATTCACCAAGTGACTTAGAGATTGGCAGTCAATACAGGGTAGCGCCTCGGTCAGGTTAGGAGCTTGTCTGGTCTCTAATCTATGTAAAAGAATTAAATCAGAATATCAAAGGTAACGTATCGAGCCGTGCCGGGGACATAAAAGTGACAGCAGCGATTGTCTCAGCCGGGCTGTAAACGCCAGATCCAGATCAGCAGCAAATGCAGCATCAGCAGCGCCGGGATCGCAGCTGAGAGAGCAAAGTAAACAGGATTTTGTCCTGCAGGGCCAAATGTGCAAACAAGCTCCACGTGGGCACCGGGCTGGGAAGGAGTTGTGGAAGGGGCAGAGGGAGGGAAATCCAGGTGCTGCTTGGAGGGAAGGGTGCAGGGAGCAGCTGGAATTACAGCAAAAGGGAAGGGAGCGATAAGAGGATGCTTTGAGTCTTTTAATCCTTAGGTGATGGGGAGTTTAGAGGAGATTAAAATCTTTTGAATTTTTTTTTTTTAATTTTAAAAGCCAACATTTTATCCTATTCTAATTTAATGGGTGTTTGGGTAAAACTTTCTATGCCAGGAGTACGATTATGGTTTACTGTAAGGATGACAAAACACTCTTGTGTCCCTTGAACCCAAGTCCCACAGAGTTTTGGAGCACTGCAGTCCCTTTCTGCCCCAAGGGTGGCAGATCTGGCCAGAAAAGCTCAGCACAACCAGCAGAGGAGGACAGGACAAAAGCATCAGGGCTGATTTCTGTGTTGCCACAACTCAGGGCAGTGTTGGAGGAGCTCTGCAGCCCTCCTGGTGCTTTTTCAAAAGCACCAAAGACATTTTGGCCCCTAAAACCTATTTAAAGAGTGTCTCTTCCCTGAAAAACCACAATTTCCAATCAGTTTCAGTGCTTGCTGAAACTTGGAGAGGTTTTGGGGACCCTGGACCTCATTCCCAGTCCAATTTTTTATATTAGCAATTGACCAGGTCCATGAAATAAGCTGGCACAGAATCATGAACCCCAAGAACAGGGCTCCAGGTCTTTCACCTGACAGAAGGATACACCTCAATAAATTTGGATGAAAAAAGTGAGCTGAAAGAATTGCTGAACATGGCTGAATGGACCCACTCCAGCATGTGAGGTTACCTAAAGAGTTTTCAGTTTCATTTTGTCCTCTGGCAACTGCACAGAATTTCAGCAGGTATTTAAACTAAGCCAGCAGCAGCTAAGAATGGGTTCTGCTCCTATGGCTTTACCACTTTTTATCAACTTTTACATTTCTTGTTTCCTCAAGCAGCTTGCCCAACACCAGATGGAAATTCTGTTGCCATTACTGCCACATCTACATCGCTCAATTTAATGGATTTTTTTCAACAGCAAGGCTAAACATGTATGGCCTCATGAGGATTTATCAGAACTGTACCAAGATTAAAATTTCAGCTAATTATTACACACGTTTTACCAATTATTCCTTTATTATCTTTATGGAAGGACCCTCACAAAAAGCAGTCTGATGTTGTGGTAGTCACTACATTGACTTCCACTTTTTGAGACCAGTATCTTTAAATGAGGGATAAAAAAAAAAAAAAAAAAGGGATTTTAAGGTATGAGTGCACAAGAGATGCCATGAGAAAAGTTCTTTACATCCTTCATTGCCTTTGTCCAGGCCTAAGGTGGCATTTTCAATTCCTTTTTGGATCACCAGCTCCCTGGTAAGGCTGGAATTTTTAGATTTTACAGGGTTTTTTTAATCACCGTGGATCCTGGTGTAAACCTGAAGCTTTCTGTGTCTCTCAGATACTGCTTACTGATTAATTTTTTTAACCAGCTGCTTGTCCATGTTTTCATTTCTGTCATAACTCTTTCTTCACCTGCCTGAAACCAAGAGATTTCTAATTTTTCTTCTGTTTCCAAGTTTCTCAAAGTTCCCTGTCCACCCAGCACTGCCATCATAGTTCCTGAATAAAACCTCAGTGTTTCTCAACAGGGTGCAGAATTTCTTCCCCTAAACAACCTCTGCTAGCAGTGCCTCTTTTCTCAGGGGAAAATCTCCAAATAAATGCATAAATCAAACTTTCAATTCGTTGTAAAAGCAAGTTGCTTCCCTAAGCAACAGGGCATGGCTAGATATCAGAAATAATTGTTAATATATTGGTTTTCTGGGATTTTAATGCACTTAAACAACAAATGTAAGTGTCTTTTCTTGATCTTGCATCACAGAGATCTACTCTGCCTGCTTTCCACTTCATGCTTCACCCAAAGTGTTTTTATTTCACCAGCCTATCAATCTTTGAAATTTGAAAATCACTCAGGTTTATCTGTGACTTGTGTTTCTTTCCCCACGGTTTGTGTTGAGAGCTTTAATGACATTCTCCTTTGAGTTGCCTCAGAGGAAAGGAAAGACCCAGGTTTTTTCACATGTCTGAGGAAGCATCTGTATGCTAATTCCCTCTCAACTTTGCAAGCAGAAAATTTAAAGGGAGATGGTTTTTACCAAATACAGACCAGTTAGCAGTTAGAAATCTTTTAATGGTACCAATTTCTTGGGAGATTTTTTTTCCTCCCACCAGCTTTCAAGGCTATTTCTTGACTTTACAAGATCATCATAAGTTAATACTTGACTCCCAAAAGTCCTGCTCCACCTTAAAAATTGTACTGAATCTGTCAAACATCAATTTTGAATCAATGCCAATTCAGTATAAATAAAGCGTGATATGGACACTCCAGCAAAGGATTGCCTGCAAATCAAAAGGGCTCTTATCACACAAGGAACATGATAGATTTATTTCCAGTAATTCCAATTTTGATCACCTTTTCCAGAGAAGAACTTTAGTGACTGAAATAGGAATAAGATACACAGTAATTATTGTTTCCGGCTGTTAAAGATACTTTATATAAACATAGGCTGAGCCTAATCATTTTTTTAAAAGACCTAAACATTAATATTTTCATAATTAGGTTGAGGACCGAGGTAGTGGCTGTATCTGGTGAGTTTTAAAAGGGAAAAAAAAACCCAAACAGATTCTGCCAATTAAAAATGAAAGGTCTAAGAATAAACAGTGAATTCTTGCAGAGGATCCAATTCAGAGCATAGTGGGCATTATGTCAAATAAAAGCACGGAGCGAACTGAAGTATTAATGAACAGAAGAGATAGCCAGACATGTTTACACAGGCAGACAGGGCTGGAGGATATATTGACAACGTGGGGAGGTGTGTTGTAATAAACTTGAAGGGGGACAGACCTGTTGGGCCAAGTGTCCCTTTCCTGTCCAGGAATTCCTCATGTTCTCATTACCCTTTCACCTCTGGACAGCTGAAATATTAAAATCTGGCTCCAATCTTAAGGAAATTGAGTTTAATGTCCTTAATTTAGTCCCCAGTCCACATATATCCCTATCACAAAACAATCACACAATTTGGCTCGACGGACAGCGGCTGCTGAGGAAAGAGGCTCATCCTGGAATGGCAGGGCTGTTACAAGGCAGGCCCAAGGCCTCTACAAAGAATTTAAATATGCACAGTACGTTCACACCTGTGAGAAACCATATTATTTTCACTTCTTTCTTTTCCTGGTATCTTTTGCACGCAGAGTTTTAATTGCCAAAGCAGTGTTCATGTTGCTGTATCATGGCAGCGGCCAAGCTGGATGAGAACAAAGGTGGTGTCTTGGGTTTTTTGTGTTTTCTTCAGCTCCAAGTGCAGCCTCAACAACTTGATTCGGCGCATCTCCCTTCTCTGTGAAGCACAGAGGAGGGCTGCAGGGTTAGGTGCTGCACCCATAGATTACATAGCAGGAAAAACGTGAGTGGCATATTTTGGTCCCGGGGATTGATATGCAACACTCCGAACACCGAAGTCAACTGCTAAATAATCTGGAGTCAGAAAGGGGCAGAGTGGCTGGGGAGGGGAAAAAAAAAAAAGTGAAGGGGATAAGAATTAATCATCGAAAGAGTGCTATGCTTTATGTTAGTAAATCATTTTAACTAATTAATTACATCATGTCTCTAGCCAGGCTTCCGATTTGAAATCTTCAGGAATCGGTGGGCAGGGATGCAAAAGGCACTTGTTCTCTTCATCTGGAAAACATCTATGTTGCTCATTTTCCAACATTATGGGTTTTTTTTCCTCTGTATTTTTCTCTCAGAATTTTTTTTTATGCCTTGGTGATGATTTTCTTCTGATCTGTTTGCTTACCAGCATAAGGGGCATAAAATAGTGTAAAGAATATTGAGATAAATGTATTATAAAAGTATTGAAGAGTATTGGTATAAATGTCAGTGTACTGGGTGCATTTTGGGATGGAGAGAGGGGTGTAAGATGGAGGATAAGTCTGTCAGCTCGCAGCAGACACGGCTGATTTGTAAATAACAAAATTGTAGGATTTATTCCTTTTGATGCACTGCACTTTTATTAAAAGAAAATCCCTTGGAAACCTCTGTAAATGGCACGAAACATATAATTAGACTTAGCTTTTTTCACCCTCTGCTTATTTAAATGCTCCGTAACTTCAGCAGTGATTCAGTAACAACAGATTTTATAGAAACATCTGACAATGAGAACAAATATTTGCAGTGCTTTCAGTCTCTGCTCTGTATTTCTCTCTGCGAGGCAGAGCTTGCCTTCCTTGTGTGAGGATCAGCGTCGCTTTCCCTGCTGCTCACACCTCCAACCAGATCCACTTTCTAAACATCTAAATAACTAAATACCAGATGTGACTTTTTACCCCTCGCTTCCTACCTCTGAAATGCCACCCTACAAATTCCTGCCTCCAAATTTCAGGCACGGACCTCCCAAAAATGAGTGCCACCAGCAGGCAGGCTTTGGCATAGGCAAAACCATCGTGGCCAGGCACAGCTGGTGGCATAAGAGCTTTCTCAGGCACTCACCTGCCCCAGTAGCAGATATCCAAAGCTGTGCTGTGGTTGGATTTGTTCTCTTTTCCCTGGGCTCCACCACTCCTGCCCTTTCCCTGCTTGGTAAGGAAAGAAGTTTATACACAGAGAGCCAGCCCAGCAGAGTCATTGGTGTAGATGAGCTACAAAGTCATCCAGGATGGGCTTTGCTGCCCTGAGCCTCAGCACCAGCCCCCACAAAGCCATCAGAACAACCAAATATTAACAAATTAATATCACACTCTTAATATGTGCCACAAGTTGGATCCACACCAGTATCTTTGCTTATGGGATGTGGCTCAGTCAAATGATGGGACGGGAGACGGGGACATGGAGCTGCAATTCCTGACTCCTGAAGCCAAGGAGATCAACGCTCCCAGCAACCAACCCAGAATTATTCCAGAGACCCCGTTGCCTCCTCCATAGCCCAGAATTTGGGAAGTCACATCCTTTTACAACCTCTTTGTCATTAAAACCATTGGCAGGTGGACCCACTGGCATGTGGACATCAAACAGTGTTCCCACATTCTGCCCAGTGCCTTTTTTGGACCCATTTCCAACCTGTCAGAACAAGGGGGGAAAATACAGTCAATATAGTCGCTTCTGAATTTAAAAAAAAAAAAAAACATAAAAAAGATAAAAATAGCCATTTTTAGAGGGTTTCAGGTTGAAGGTTGCTTGTCAGAATCCAAGAAGAGAGCAGCAGTTGTTCTGACACTGCGGTTTTCACATCCTTGTCAGAGATTTGAAGCAGGATAGCTGATGTGTGTTAAAAAAGGATGGGTAGGTTTAAAATAGTTTGGATGCTGCCTGGAGCAAGTTTGAAGAGATATAGTAAGGAGGATTGGTAGGAGTGTACGTGCACCTAAAACCATCCAGGGGGAGAAACAACTTGTCCAGCTGCTGGCACCTTTAATTCAATTCTGACCTGACACCCCTCAAATGACCCAGAGACGAGTCAGGAAATTTCCCAAGAAACATTTTTAAGACATAAACTGGGGAGGGAGTGACAACATGGAGAACACTTTCATTGCAAGGGAAAAGGAAAAAAAATCTCTCTCTGGTTTTTGACAGCTCTAATAACCCAGAGTCTAAGATTTGGGCTTGGAAAGGGGCCAGTTGGCCAAGGCTCTATCTACAGACAGGCTGGAGATGATGCTGATAGTCAGAGGGAAGCAAACAGAAGACCTGGCAAGTCCAATGCCACCCCTGACGAAGGGGATGTCTGCCAGCTCCTGGGTAAATCTGCAGTTTAGGTGAGCAGCAGTCACTGGGTTGTGCCTCTGCTTCTCCTGGAATCTGATCCAGTCTGCAGCCACCCACAGAACGGCAGCAGTTTCCCAGATATTGGGCAATTCTGTACACAAGGAAACTATGCTGCAGTGGCTAATTGCTTTGGAAAATATGCTGCAGCAGCTAATTGTTTCAAATCATCTGGGATTTTCTAAATATCTCCGTAACCCTTGTGTTTCTGTAGATTTTAAAATATCCAGCTAATCTCCTGAAGTCGTGGAAAGAAAAATATGTTTTCCCCATGGTGGTGATAAGAAATAATTGGGGCAATCGATCGAGTCTGAAACTTTCAGATGGACATCAAAATGTCAACTTTGCATCCAGATCCTTTGCTGCTAATTTCACCTCCATTAACTTCATCAGGAGTCAGTGGGAAAAGCAGAGTGACACTAAGAAAGCCAGGGAAAAGGAAATTTGACCTAGTCCCAGCCAGGTAGCACAGGGGCTGCTGTGTAGCTGGAGAATTTATATTCACCATTCAGCCTAAAGACAAACAAAAAACATCTCCATGTTAATAAATCTTCCACAGAGTTGTCCACTGGTCTCATGAAGGTTCGACAACATCTGAGGGGCATTGGATGGTGTTCTTGATGTCCCATTTCTGGAATGGTTCAAGGTTGGACAGGGCTTGGAGCACCCTGGGATAGTGGAAGGTGTCTCTGCCCATGGCAGGGGGTGGAATGGGATGAGCTTTAAGGCTCCTTCCCACCCAAACCATTCTGAGTTTCTCATCACGGGATGCCTTCACCCCAGACCTGCTGCTGGGTGACCCCAACCCCAGAAGGGATGTCTCCCTTTACAAGGAATTGTGGGAGCATCTCAGGGATGTTTGCTTTCTCTCCTGCTTTTAGGACCAAAAAAAGCAGAGGTTTAGCCCCAGTTCCCACCTTGTCCTTTTGCAAACAACTTGCTGGCATTGCCACTATCCTGATGGCCAAAACAGTGGCAGTTTTGGCCACTGGGTTCAGAGCTTGGCCCTCCATGTGACAAGGATTGCTCAAGTTTACCACTCTTGCTTTTACAAACTCAACCCCCCCCAAGAAGAAAAGAAAAAAAAAAAAAAAAAAAGGAAAAAATAATGAAAAAATGAATCTGTTATCACTGAGCATATGCAACTGCTAAACATCCTATTCAGTATAACTTCAGCCTGTTCTGAGAACTGAGTTTCACAGTTTCTTTATGCAGTATCTCTCTGTCAGATATTGCCCACTACATTACCATAGTCTATATAATATACTTCCACCAAAAAAAAAAATATATATATATATATTGGGCATATTTTTTACTACCTGCTGTGAAAAGGAAAAAAATGTTACAAGCTTTTATTTTCATTTTACATTGCATATGTCCTGTGTTCCTTGTATTAATGGCACTAAGGAAATTTAAACACTGAGGAATTTGTGCCTCCATTTTGATGGAATTTCTCTAATCTGCTAAATATAAATAGTACATCAATTTTAGATATTTCTAGAGCAACCATTACCTTAGTTCTTCAGTATGACATCAAGGACCCAACAGGCTATAAACAGAATATTTGGGCTCCCTGCACAATTAAAGGTGCCACTAAATAAAATTCTCCAAATCTTTAATTTCTTAATAAATCAAATTCCCACAGAAGTGAAGGCAACTCCTGGGGTGCCAGGCAGGCAGTATTGCTGTAACAATTAACCCACGGCCAGAGGCAGTGGAGCAAAGGCTACTTCTTCCATTCCTTTATTTTAGTTTTCTACCTTTCGGGTTCTGGTTTTGTCCAGCTGCCCCTTCCTCCTTTCTGTTCCCTCTGTGGCTGAGCTGTGCTCACACCAGCCCAATGCTGAGCAGGGTTGCACAACAAGCACCATCCCTTGCACCCCTTTTGCTGACCAACTTATAACTGATCTGCACTTCTGCTGCTCCTTTATCACCGCCAGCTAACGCTACAGTGAGGTCTTGAGGGCCATGATTTAGAAAAATTAAAATATATAAGGAAAATACTGATGTTGGCTCACTGGGAGGACACAGTTAATATTTATATTAAAAGTTCTTGATGTTTTAAACACCTCAAATTGAAACAATCTTTGATCTTCTCAGTAAGTGTCATATAAACAAGACAGGAACACTGTGTGTCTGAGATATTTCTTTATGGTTTCCTAGCTTAACCTCACATTGGTTTAGATATTGCAGGGGGACCTCACCACTGTATATAAGAAAATGAGGCCTAAATGTGCTCATATCCAGAGGATTCACCACCTTATTAATGCATATATGTCATGCATAGATTATTAACAGCTTCATAACTAGAGAGGAACTTGCATTTCAATAAACATACTTTTACAAGTGCAAAGAAAAAAAAGTTTTGCATTAGGATGTTACTTACTTCATGTCTTTGTCCTAGGAGAATGCAACTAAAGAAACCACATTTAAAATCAGACATTAGATATGCAAATATGTGTTCAGATCAGAGATGCGAAAATTATTCAAATGATTAATTATTCATCATAAAAATGTCAATTAATAATTCTGAAGCATAATAGGCATCTTTCTAATGCATCTTTATTTTTCAAGCCTAAATACTGTTGAATCTGTGTTCAATTGCATTCTAACAAGTTTTTAAAAATTCAACAAAGTAAACAACCAACTATAAACAAAAGTGAGCCGTGAATTTTAATCACTGCCAACTGAGCCAAGAAATGTGGCCAAACTTCAGCACTGATCCCAGAAGAGAAGGAAAAGCATCCCCATCTCATGGTGTGGGACAGTGGATGGAGGATGCTTGTGCCTCACTTCTCTCTGTCCAACAAAGAAAGAAATTTTGGGACCTGTGGATGCTGTTGCCCTGCTGCAGACACACAGGCAGACGTTGTGAATGGCAGCTGAGCAGCTCTAGGCTGTCAGAAGTGGCTTTATAAATGACAAAATTAACAAAAACATATGAGGAGAATCACTTTTAACGTTCAGGGACTCGCACAAGATCAAATATTACAGTGATCTGCTGGTTAGAAATGCCCAGGGATAGATAAATTAAAGCCAGACAATCTTTCCCCTTGCTTTTGGCTCGTATCCTATCCCTACATGGGTTTTCCGCAGAGGAACTCAAAAACTTTGGGAATGTTGATTCAAAAGGTTTCTTCCCAAATACCTCATCAGCGGGAGGGGGGAGAGTCGTTCCCTGACCCTTTCTTCCTCTCCTCTGTGCCCTCTCCTCCATGTGGAAATTGAAAAAAAAATAAAGGATTTTCTTTCCATATCTTGGTTTATAGGGACACCTGTATTAGGCAAAAGTATCCAGCGGCATCTTGGGCCCACATGGGGCCTTCCCTGCTCACAAAAATTATTCCAGCCTGTCTTATCCTCTACTGCCACAGGTGACTGCAGAAAATAATCCCCCCAGCATGTTTTTGTGCTTGATTTGGGGGTTTTTTTTCAACCTCAGAATTCTTTGTCAAGGCAAGGACATCTTCTACACCCCAGAGATAGGAGCATGAGAAGCAGCCAGAACCCACAGGGATCCCAAATCTTGCAGGAGCAGCTCCCTCAGCGGAGCAGGGCTGTGGGGAGGGAAGGATGCTCTCCCCAGGCTTGGCTGCAAGTGGGCACATCTCATCTGGATCCCCTACGTGGGGATGTTTAATCCCTGATGTAGGCAGGGTTCCACACTTTAGGGAAAATAGTTGAGAGTTCTGGCTGTTGAAGACATGAAGGAAAAGCCTCAGAGCTGCTGAAGTGTATTTAGAGGTGTTAAACCTCTGTCTTCACCAGGCTCTAAAATGTATTAGCCAAAATTCCTCAGCCAGAACATCTTTGCTCCTATTCCCTCAGTTTTCCTCCTTCCACGTGGTGGGCAAGAAAACACAGTCCCCGTTACTCATCCTCCACCAGGGAGAAAGCAAACACACCAAAATAAATAAGGCAGTGAATCATCCCCTCAGCCCATGCCACCACATCCCCATAAAGCCACCACGGCAGAGGGTCCCAGCAGAAGGCTCAGGTCCTGCAGGGCCTGTGCCCCAAAGCCCTCCTTGGTGGCTGCTCACCTCCCCTCAGTCAGAGCTGGGTGCCTGGGGGGTCACAGGGAGGTGTCTCCCTGAACAGCCCCTTTCTCATGGCAGGGTTTGTCCCTAGCAGCAGGATCTGGCCCTACAGATCCTCGCAGCGATGGGAACACGGGGTTATCTCCAAGGGGCTTGTCTTCATCACAATAGGTTTTGGTGGACAAAGGAAACCCACCAAGGAGCTGAAGGCAGGACTGCTTCTCCTGTGGCTTTAACCAGGCAGGTCTGCATCAGGATCAGGCCACCCTCACCTCAACTTGCAACACAGAGGAAAACCTGAGGAAATGAAGAGAAACCTGCATTCAGAGAACTGCCCTTAAAACCATCTCCAAGTGCTGGGAGCTACACACAAGGAAGGAGCTGGGGTTTGTCAGGATATTTTGGCTCTGCTTGCCCTTAAACTGATGGGGTGTGGGGGGGGATAGGATGTGCAAAAGTTTTAAAATGGAGCAGGGAATAGTATGTGCATGGGGATGCTGATGGAGCAGGACTGGGATCTGGGCTGCCAGCACCACCCCAATGAAGGCAGGATCTATAGCCTGTCATTATTTCCATCTCCTAAAGGAGCTGCACACCCATTATTAGTTCAGAGCCGGGCAGGAAATCATCGCCTGGATTAAGGTTAAATTCCATCTCAGAAGGGCTTAGCTGATTGCTAAATGTTTATGTCCACTGTCCAAAAATTAAAAATTAAAAAAAAACAAACAACAAACACCCCCATATCTCACATTAAAATACCATCCAATAATGTTGGGTGCTATGTCAGTCCTGCGAAGATCCGAGCAGTTTCATCGCTCCAATGCAAACCCCGCTGAGGCACATCAGAGCTGGGGAAACTGTGAGATTGAGGGCTGAAAGAACAGCCAGCAAAATTATGAATAGGGATTATCTGACAATGCCGACATGTTCCTTAAAGCCCTTGAGCGTCATCACACGCTCTGAGGGTTTGTTTTTCAGCGTGGCTACAGATAAATATATTTTATTGATACACCATCGACAGCACTCCTGCCTACTGCAAGTCAGGCTGCAGCCTCTCGTAATCTCCAGTTCATCCCCTCGTTTTGTAATCTGGAAATGTAGGAACAATATGTAAGGAGTTTGTAATGGGATTAATTTATTTTGAGGACTTGTTGGTTGGATTTTAGGTTTTCTCCTTTTTCTCCTCTAAAACGTGGGTGAGTGGAAATTGAGCAAGTCAGTAATTAGCATTCACTTTTTTCTTTTCCTTTCTTTTTATCATATGCATCTAAATTCAGTTTAGCTCTTTAAGGAATTGCCAGACTGCCCTTGATTTATAGGCAGTGCCTTCTGGATCTGAGAGGATCTAATTCAAACTAATAATACTTGAATTTGATTTCAGGATATTTGTGCTGTGCTATATATTTCATTAAGATACCATCATTCTGTGTGCGTGTGTATGCGTGTGATATGCCTCTGTGTATCCAGGTACATTTAGGCATGGAGAAGTCATGCATCCTGCAGGAAAATCGTGCTGGCGTTTAGAGAACAGTGGCAAGAAAACTTTTAACAAAGCCATGATGACTCGTAGCAGGGAACAAAAATATTGATATAAATAAAACTATTAAATGTAAATAAAAATAATAATTTAGAGATATTAAGGCAGCTCGTTCCCACCTTTGCCTAGCTGGGGATTGCAGCGGCAGCAGACGGCCAGAGCCTGCCTCTCCCTCCCCACTCCGCCTGCAGCCCGGGGTTGAGGAGGGGGACACCCGGAGGTGCCACTTCCAGCCCGGGAGGACATTTGGATGCTCCAACCCGGAGCCCCCCCGTGCGCTGCCTCCCCCGCATCTCACGGGGTCACCCACTCCCGTGTAACCAAGAGATGAACAAAAAAAAAAAAAAAAAAAACCCAAAAAATCCCAGAGGCAGATCTCGGTGGCTCTGATGAGCTGCAAAGACACCCTGCGGGGGAGAGAGGGGGGTCCCTTCCTTGCTCTGCGGTGCTGGACAGCCAGGAAGGTGTTCCCTGAGCAGGACCATTCTGGAGCGCGATCCCATCGCGACTGCTCGCCCTCCACTTCTTGCTTTAGGCTCACAGTTCAAGAGCAGTTTATCTGAGCTTAATGTAAGTAAAAGTGCAGCGTGGGATCAGCGTGCCGTTTGTTTCGGTTTTCTTCGGGAAGGGGAGAAGGAAAAAAAATAAAATAAAGTGCTGGAATAGGCTGAACTCTTGTCAGAGCAGGGAAATTTTTTCGCAGCTCTTTCACGCAGCCCTTTGGGCAGCCCCACGTTTACCTTGGGAAAGGACCGTGCGAGTGGGCAAGAGGCGAAGTTTCTCTTTGCAGTGAGACTATTTCGAGCTCCTTCGGGAGGAAGGAGCGGCTGTGGGCTGTGCTGGGAGCTGGGCATGAGCGGCTGGAGCCTCAGCCGGGTCTGCCCCCTCTGCAGCCGAGCGCCTTCGCGCAGCATCCCCGGCTCGCCCTGCCTTTACTGACTTCGATATTACTTCTCGATTACGCGCGGTGCGAACCGGCTTTTTGATTAACAAACCGGCAGAGCGCTGGTTAAGAACACTTAAACTTCAAAAAAAAAGAAAAAACTATCCCCCTGGGAAGTGGGCTCTGAATTGGTTAATAATGTGCAGTACTTGCTAAATTGCTGACTTCCAGATGTGGAAAATATCTTTCTTGTTTAGGACCTACGTAACCTGATTGGATTACGACAGAAGCGTCACATTGGAAGGCTTTTGAGTGATGATTTAATTAACCATACAGTAGAAAGCTGTATTTGCCAGGAAACCCCTTCCATATTTGCATAACCAATCCCTTCAGTGCAAAGGTGGAGTCTGGGCTTTTTTTTTTTTTTTTCTCTCTTCTTTTTTTTTTTTTTCTATATGCAATTTTATTTTAATTTTAATACTTGAAAAAAGTGAAAAACTTGTAACCTCCCTGAAGTTCAGCCCCACGCGTTACTCGTCCACGCTGTCTCTCTCTGCTCATCCAGCTACTTCCAAGAAAAAGCAGAGCCAGGAAAAGAGCCCATCTCACCCCTGATCCATATCTGTGAACAAAACAGATAGACTGTAAGATCTCAGCACGTTTGGTTGATTTTTTTTTCATCAGATTTAGCTGACTATTCAAATAACCTGGACGAGTGCTGAAATGAAAGGGGGGGGTGGGGGGGGGGGGGGAGAGAGAGAGGAAAAAAAAAAAAACTTAAAACCCCAAAAGAAACGCGTGAAGGATAAAAATAAAACCGCACCAAAACAAGCCAGGAGCTTATTTGCAGTACCCGAACAGAGTTTAGTTTCTAGGCTTTATGTTAGGGTAAGTTTTAGTTTTCCCCACCGGAGGCGGCGAGAGCGCGGAGCGGGGCTGGCCGCGGGACGCTGCGGGGCAGGACGCGGGACCCGCCGGGGGGGCACCGGCAGCGATCCCGGCCCAGGATGGCAGAACCGGCAGGGATCCAGCCCGGGGGCCGGGGATCCGGCGGGATCCTGCTGGGGAGGGGGCGGGGGATGCCGCCCGGGGGATGCGCGGGGGGACCCTGGGGCAGGGATGCGCCTGGGGCCGGGGGGGTGAGCGGGGATGCGGCCCGGGGCTGGCAGAGATGCGGGCCGGGAGCGGGGGGAGGGCAGGGCTGCACGGCGGGGCAGGGGGGCCGCAGCCCCCGGGGGGGTTGGGATGCGGTGGCGGGGCGCGCTGAGTTTCCGCGGGGCGCGGAGCGGCGCGGAGCGGAGCGGCGGGGCGGGGGGCGGGCGCGGGGCGGGGGGCGGGCGGGAGGAGGTGGAATTGCATTTCTGCCGCTAAAGCGTTCGCGGAGACTTCAAGGTATAATCTATCCCAGATCCTTTCCCAGAGAGAAACTTGGCGATCACGTTTCCACATGATGCTCACGTTTGGTGCTCTCCAATTATCCCTCCCCACAAAGATAGGTGGCGTGTGTTGCAGGGTCTCTCCTCTCGCTCGTACAGAAAAGAAAAAGAAAAAAATGTCATTAGAAGAGGCGTAACACGTCAGTCCGTCCCCAGGTTTGTGTTTCCTGGAGTGGCAGAAAGAGATCAGTCCTAACCTGCCCAGCAGGAATAACGGTCCTTCCGACAACTCTTTGCAAGGCTTTTTACAATTTCTCCAGGAGCTGCATCTCCCTTCACCTTTTCTCCTCCACTTCGCGGCTTCTTCATGCTTTTTCTTCTCACCATTTCTGGCCAAAACTACAAACAAGACTTCGCAGGTAGGTTCGGAATTTAATTCCATTTTCTCTCTTTTTTTTTTTTTCCCTCTTCTCTTCTGTTGTTTTTTTTTTTTTTCCTCACACCATCTCACGCATCAGAGGGGTTATTTCATTTCGAGAGTATTTTAATTTTTCTGGATTGTTTATACTTGGGGAGAAAAAAAAAATATTTTTTAAATTTTTTTTCAATCTTTTGAACCGAAACCTGAAGTCACCCCAGCACCGCTCCAGGAAGGGATGAGCAGTTTCGGGGTGCTCGGGGCTGTGCCACCACCACCCCTGCTCCCCTTACCTGTCAGCCAGGTACGGGAGCTGCCTTTTAAAACGCAGCAGCAAAAGTTTTAGTGTTAGGAAAGGACTTGGTCCTCCTGCAAGAAAAAAAAAAACCCGAAACATCCCCCCACCCACCTCCTGCTCTTTTTATTTCAGGTTTTACATCTGAGCTCTGAAAGTTTGCAGGTACCTGTTAATGCTTTGCATGCCCTGAGCTTGCAGAGCCAGCCCGGCCGGGCACCGCTGGAGCCCCAGCCCCGGGCAGGGCTCCCCGGCAAAGGATGTGTTTCCCCAAACAGAAAGTTTTGCTGTTTTGTCTGCATAGTTGGTTTCATTTCTATATTTTATTTTGTGAAGCTGGCTGAAGTAACACCTTAGCTTCTGGGAGCCTAAAGCAAGAAGTGAAAGTACAGGCTGAAACAACTTAAAAGTCGTTTACCAAAAGGAAAAAAAAAATAAAATTAATACATATTTTTAAAAGCTTGCCGGTAGTCTGGGAAGAAAAGTGTTCTCGAAATTTGCAGGTTTAAAATTATTGACAACTTTTTTGCGGGAGGCTGGAGAGTAGGGAAGGGAGTGAAATGCATTTAAAACAATTCACCATTGGTCGTTTTGCATGAAAACGCCAATTGCCGAGGCAGGCTGAGGGTCCGGGCTCGCCTCGGTGCCTGTCCTCCCTCCCCGCTGCTCTCCTCTCCTGGCAGATCTGCCGCGGTGATGCCACCATTGCCCACCCCAGCCTCGGGAATAACTGGCGAATGCTAAAGTTTCTAGCACATTTCTCAGCCTCTTCTTTGCTCAGCCACATTCATGCACATCCACAGAGCCACCCATTCCCTCTGTCCAGGCGGAATCCCAGGCAGGAGAGTGTGAGTAAACACGCTGACCCTACGCACACTCTCTCAATCTCCCCATCCTCTTACCTGCTTGAAGATTTATTATTTTTTTATTTATAGCCAAGCAGGTTTTATAACAGCAAACGCCTGAGGAGAGAGTTCAGGCAGAATAAAAAGACCCAACAGCAGCACACTTCACTGCTCAGTCCTGGTGTGAAGCTCCAGCAAAGTAAAAAGACACAAGGGAGAGGAAAGAGGAAAAAGGGGGGGGGGGGAAATCTCACTCTGCTTTAAATACATATATATATAATATATATATTCAAACTGTTGAGTCAGGTAATATTTTTTTGGGTTTTATGTAAAACTCCCAGTGCAGGAGAAGACAATAGATGCGAAGGCGAGGGGGCATCCTGCTCAGGAGAGCAAGGGTTAATTGCCCTTGTTTTACAGTTTGCATCTGTTACATCTTTTATAGCCCCCTGTTTAAACTAATCCTCAAGTCAAAGCATCTTTAAAGCTACAGCATCTTCTTCGAGATGGACTGAGTTTCAGGAGCGTTCTTGCAGCAAACCAAACGCTCCTGCCCCTCTCTCCCTTTGACAGATAGAGCCTCCTGCCCAGCCCGGGCACGCAGGCACACACAGTAGGTCTAAAAGTTTACAAGTTGGTTTTATTTCTTTTTTTTTTTCCTTAAAAACAAAAAAACCCAAAACCCAACTGAAGGGCTGAAAACTCTGACAGCGGTAGTTTTGATTTCTGTTTCTTTTCTGGGAAGGAAAAAAAAAATATGACACTCTGAAGCTTTGTTTAACTAAGGGGCAGGGGAAACCCTGAATATTGTCAAACTGACTAAAAAGGTGACAGAGGTTTATAATTACACTCCTCGTTGTTAGGGGGAGGGGGAGGTATCCGTGCTGAGCTTTACCCCAAAAGGACAGGGGAGAGCCATGTTTCCCTCTCCTCTTATCACTTTGCTGGAGAGCACTTTGTGGGGAAAAAAAATAAAGGCAGGAGAAGGGTAGGATTTCTCGTGAAAAGAAGTTCTAGTGTCAAATTAAAGTACTTTTAGGAGGAAATGGTCCGCCTAGCATTGAGTCAAACAGCCTACTGTAAAAGCTGTGCATTCCCTCATACGGTCATGAGTTATGACTCATTTGAGATGTAATTCTTGTCTCTCTCTCTCTCTCTCTCTCTCTCTGATCTGCTTTGCTGGTGCAACACACACACACGCAGGGAGGGAGACACACGCACACGCGCTCACACACACACACACACGCAGAGACACACACACACAGAGAGAGAGAGAGAGAGAGAGAGAGAGAGAGGGAGCAGAAATAAATAAATAAATAAATATATAAATAAATAAAGAAGAAATCTGCCCGGCTGGGGAGAGAGGGGGAGCCCGCTCCGACCGCGTCCCACCTCCCCCGGCACGGCCAGCCTCGCCGTGTGCGTGGATGGGTTCTTTTTCGGGTGCAAACTGGGGTCCCCGTTGGCGCCCTGCGTTTAAATGGGACATCCCGATGCCCACATTGTCGCTGTGTTTGGTCGTTACATAGAGCCTGCGTGCTGCTGCTGCCGCTGCCGCTGCCGCCGCCGCTGCTGCTGAATCAGGGAGTCGAGCCCATGCGAACTGCCATCTGATCCACTCTTATCAATGAAGCAGCAGATCATGGCGGATGGCCCCAGGTGTAAGAGGCGAAAACAAGCCAACCCCCGGAGGAAAAACGGTAAGACGGCCCCCCGGGAAAACTTTTTCCGGCCGGTTCCGCCGCGGCCGTGGGGGGAAAGGCGGCGGCGGCAGGACGGGGAGCGGGACGGGGAGGGGGGCACGGCAGCCGGGGCTGGCCGCCCCCCGCCTCCCTCCCTGCGCGGCGTCCCGCGGAGCTGCGCGGCCGCGGAGCGCCGGCGGTGCGGAGAGGGGCGCGGGGGGAGCGCTGCCGCCCGCCCGCCGCCGCCGCCGCCGCCGCCGCGCCCCAAAGTTTGTTGCGCGGGCGCGGAGCGGAGCGGGCGCTGCCCCCGCGGCCCCGAGCGGCGGGGCCGCTGCCCCGGAGCGGCGGAGGAGCGGCGGGGGCGGCCCGGCTCGCCCGGCAGCGCTGCCCGGCTCGCTCCGGCGCTGTCAGTGCGGGCCGGGCCGGGGCGCGGAGCGGAGCGGAGCGGAGCGGGGCGGTGGGAGGCGCGGAGCGGCGCGGAACGAGCGGGGCGGGCGGCCCTGGGAAAAAAACCCGGCAGCGTGAGAACCCCGAGGCGGGCTGGCACCGAGTTAGCGGCGACTCTCTCTCTCTTTCTTTCTTTCTTTCTTTCTTTTTTTTTTTTCCCCTTATTGTTAGGGACTCGAAAATGAAACTTCCTCCTCCCTGATAATTAATAATACTAATGAGCTCGGTGCCCGATTGTCCGTCGCTGCCCTCTCCCCCGGTCCCCGCCGGCCGCGTAGGGCCGGGGCGCAGTGGGACGCGGTGTTCTGGGCTGATTTCACATTTGGCAGCTTTCACTGGTGTGGTGGGTCTCTCTTTCTCCGTCTCTCCCCGTCCCTCCCTTAGTTTCTTCCTTTCTCTCCCGGCTGATAGCCGCTTCCCCGCCGCCAGCTCCCCCCTCCCCGCCCGCAGCCCCTCCGTGGCCATCCCGGCCCCACTTCCAACAACTTTCCTCTCGAGGAGCCGGAGGAAGGAAGATATTTGTGTGAACCTGAACCCATGCGCTTATAGCTCAGCTACTTCATTTAAGTGGAGAGGTGGAGGTGGAGGGGGGCTGAAGGAGGAGGGGGACGCACACAACAACAACAACAACAAAAAACACAAAGACAAGAGAATGTTGATTAGAAACAAATGATCCTGCCCCCCCCCTCCCCTTGCCTCTCTCTAGGTTGTGAGTGTGTGTGTGTGTGTGTGTGTGTGTGTGTGTGCGCGTGTGTGTGTCTTTTTCTTGTTGTGGTGGAGGCGTCGAGCCATATGGGGGAGTGATAGAGGAATTTTAGTCAGAAACTGTTCGTTATGTTACACTGGCTTTTCCCTTTGTGTTGTCTTTGATCTATTTGCTTGGCTTAGTATTACAAAAAAAAAAAAAATACCCCAACTAAAATAATATATTCCGAGCAGCTTCCCAAGGATCCGTTTCTTGTTATCTTTTTTTAAAGTCTCTCCCCCTCCACCACCACCCTTTACTCTTGTGTCTGTCATTATTTAAGGTGGTCCTCACAGAGGAGACCTCCCCTTCCCCTCATCTCTGGGTAATTTAGTAGACATTAAAATTACACGTAATGTTTCCCTCTCCTCTCTTGTGTTTCCTCTGTTCTTTTTATTAAATGTTGGTTATTGATTTTCTAAAATCAATGTCTGTTGTGGGGCTTTTTTCCCCTTACAAGTATCTAAAGCACGTTGCTGATCAACTGGATAACAAAAGCTTTGTGTCAAGTAGCCTTTTTTCTTATGTTAAACAGTCATTTTTTTGAGAGAAAAAGAGAATGAGATTTAAAGCAACGCATCCAGAAGTGCTCTTTTGCAGTAAAGAATATTCTGAGTGTTTGAGGATGTTTTATTCTTCTTCCTCAGCCTCCTTGCTTTTCCAGGCAGGACTATTAGTTTAGCGTGTTAAACCCATCACATGCTCTCTGATGAGGGATGCATCTACGTGTTTAATATTTTCTCAACATGATTTGACTACTAAAAAAAACCCCACCACCACCACCACCACCCTTACTCCCCCCCCCAAAAAAAAAAAAAAAAAATCCTGGATGCCTCTGTTTGCCCAGGACACCAGGACCGTATCCTGGTAGTGCAGCCAAGTCTTTGGGAGCACGTATGGAGCGGGGTGGCAGATTCTGGTTGTTCCCATGCAAAAAGGTGTTTTCAGGGAGCTGCACTAACTTGGAAAAGCCACCACACTTGGGAGACGAAAGTTTAATTGCGATTTTTAAGGTAACCACTTAAAGATCCCGCAAACTTCAAGTGTGTGTGCGCTGCTTATGCGAAGGGCTGAGTTCTCCCTTCAGTGTCTTACTCTGGCCAAGACACGGGGTGTGTGGGGGGGGGGGGGGGGGGGAAGGAAATAATTCCCTACTTTCTGTCTGTCCCCCCTTTCCACTTTGTGCTCCCCTAATTTGTTTCTTTCATTCATTTCTGAGTGAGAAATGCCCTGGTTCTGAGCAGCAGGTAGAGCGAGGGTGGGTTTGGTTTGTTCGTTGTTTTTTTTTTTTTTTTTTTCATTTTCTCTTTCTCGACAAGCACGTATCCAATGCCTTTCCCGTTGGGAATTGCCTAGGATTTATCTGGACTGAGTGGATTTTTCTTCTTTCCTGGAATCGTGGAAAAGATGTTACTTCTGAGCTTGTGTCTTTGCTGATAACACCAGGAACGGTGATGCTTATCGAACTCGGACAGAAATTCCTTAGAAACGCAGCAGAACCAAAATAAAATTTAAAAGCCACGAAAAAGGAAATAAAAATAGATGGTCATGAAGGAAGCGAGAGGAGTGTTAGTGAATCCCAGACACATTACAGACGGGGGGACAAAACAGAATAATCCAACTAATGCCTCAGTGGGCTGCACGCCTGTGTGCGTGTATCTGCGTGTGTGCGGGGATGGGCAAGGCTCGGGATGAGATACCGGCGCTGGATAAAATTACAGCGGAGCTAAATAGGGTAGAAAGGAAGCAGGCTCGGGATTTTCCAAGATAACGGGGTTGATGAGAGCTGCTGGAGTGCAGGAGAGGTGTGCGGGGGGGAGGCGGGCTGAGAGAGGCGATGTGGAAATCAATGAGGGGTGAGCCCCCCGGGGAGGAGGGGGGAAGGATGGGAAGGAGAGGACCCCGAAAGCGGGGCGGGGGGGGCGGGAGGTGCGGGAGCGGCAGCCCAGGAATGCGGCGGAGCTCCGGGAAGTTCAGTCAGATGATTCCCAGCGCCTGACTCACTTCGCGGCACTTTCACTCGGGAGAGAAGTGGCGGCAGAAGAGGAGGAGGAGGAGGAGGAGGAAGAAGAGGAGGAGGAGGAGGAGAGGGCAGTGAGCCCCCTTTCCGCACGGGCGCCCCGCGGAGGCGGGGGCTGCTCCGGCGGCCGCAGGGCCGGTGCGGAGCGGCGCGGAGCGGTGCGGAGCAGCGGGGCCCGGCAGCAGCGCTGTCTGTCCGGCCGGCAGCCCTGTCTGTCCGGCCGGCAGCCCTGCCCTGCCATGCCCGATGAGCTGCCTTCTCTCCGTGCTGTTGTGGTTTGGCGTTTGTTGGCTGAGGCTTTTTCCCCCCCCTCCCTCCTTTCCGCTCCCCTCCTCGAAAATCCAAAGTGAAATTAAAATCCCCGCGAAGGGGGGGAGGGGGGAAAGTTGTATCTAATTTACCCCAAAGTTTCAGTAAACAGCTCTCTTTGATTCCTTTGCCACCTCGCTTCCAGTTGTAAAGAAAAGGGAGAAAGTTCAATGCTTTCAGGGCGTCTGATCCAAGACCACAGACCAAACAAGCAGAGACGATTAGGCTTGCTCAGAGCCTTTCCCAAAAAGATACCCACCCACCCTCCTTCCAGGGATGCTGGAGATGGGGGAAAAACCTCCTTCACTCCTCACTTGAAAAAGAGGGAAGAGAGAAAAAAAAAAAAAAAAAAAAGGGAAAAAATAGGCAAGCCTGCCTGCTGCCTTTAGTGAGTGGGAAGAAGTGAGTCTTGTCTTCCCTGCCTGGAGAAGTTTGGAGGCAGCCAGACTGAGGCTGGGGTGTGAGGAGGCAGCTGTTCCCTGTGCAGCCCAGGTGGCAGCGGGCAGAGCGGGCACCCGGAGCGCTCCCGGGGCCGGGCAGCTCCCCAGGGCCGGGAATCCGTTGCGAGGAGATTTCTCCGGGATTTGGCTCGCTGGGCAGCGAGACAAATGCACTGCTACCACCTCCAGAAAAGCACCTGGAGATAGGTATTAAAAATTAATGCCAGAAAGGCGAGTGGCCAGGGCGTAATGATTACCCAGCCGCATTTTCTCGGTGCAGATTCATGTCCAGGCTGAGCTGTGGCATGGAGCAGGGGAGGTTGTTGTCTGTGTCAGGTCGGATCTATTTATTTTCTTCCGAGTTTCTAGAAACCCAGAGAATTTGGAGATTAGTGCCTGATTTACTGTTTGCCATTTGTGACCATTCGGTAATTACTGGTTTTGCTTATTGCACATGCTTCGCAAGGAAAGTTTTGGGGGAATTTCTAATTGCTGCAAGAAAATGCATTTGATGGCTTGGAAAAGGCGTATTTGAAAAGGGAAGAAAAAGTGATAAGGAAACCATTACAAGTTAATTATCGATAATTGTACATAGCCAACTGCCCAAGGTAGGGGAAATATATGGGAGACTGAGATGCAAGCTCTCAGTCTAGGACAGGCTGGTAATATTCCCCAAGAAAAAAAATGTGTGTCTCCCTTTAGAGTGGAAAGAAGGGTGTTGATTCTTTTACAGCAGCCCCACATTCATTCCAAGAAATAGGAAATTCCTCGCCTCACAACAGTTTTTGGCATCTGCATTATCCCAGTGCTTTTAAGGTGCATTTTCTCCTCTGTGAAAGAGAACTCTTTGTCCTTTTTTTCTGCAAGACCATGGCTTCCCAAGGTAGACACTATTTTGTGCCTGTCACATAGAAAGGGAGTGCAGGTTTGCAGTGCTCACAGACAATTGATTGTCTGCCCTAATGTGTTTCATTTACATGTTTATAACGTCAATAGTGCTGGGGTGTCCACTGTACCATTCATTCCAGCATTCCCACAAGGGTGCAATTGTCTGAATGGCCAAGTCAGACACCTTTTTGATTGCTCTTTAGTTGTCTTTTTAGAGTATAGAGAAAAAGGAGAGAAATCTGTGATGCAGAAACACTAGTTGAAAATATTTCAGAATTAAACGTCACCATTAAAGCAGTTGTGAGCATTAGACAAACAATATCTTTTAACTAAGGTTCTGAAGGTGGAAACAAATTCAGAATAGTGGAGCTGGTTAGTGCACACGACACCCAGTCCTGTTCCTTAATTTTTTGGGGCTTTTCAAAAATGATCTGTCGTTTTCATTTTCATTTCAGCCCCTGTAAATGCAGCCACCTCCTAACTCTTTGTATGCTTAGCTGTAATTTGCTATATTTCCCCTCCATATTTACATATCTCTGTTTATGCCAACAGCGTCAGCTAACCACTGGGAAAGTCTATTGAGAGAATAACTAGGCTGGGAGAAGTGTAGACTTAAAAAAAATAGTGAGATCCAAATATTTCTTCATCAAGTGGGGTTTTTTTTGGTGAATAAAACGACAATGCTTAGACTTTTCCTTGCAGCATTTTAACTTACAGAGCTGTGCCCCAACTCCTCACGCCTCCGATCACCACCATCCTCTTGCGCTGCGAGCTTGCAGCAAAGTGTTTCGAGGAGTTTCCAAGTCAGTGAAAGATCACTTTGGAAGGTGTGCTGTGCTGGTTTGATATGCCACCCTGCCCTTTATCACCCGGAGTGGCTTCTGAGGGAGGCAAGGACCGTGGTTGGGGGCAGAATAAATGAGGCACGCAGCTCGCTGGGGCTCATGGAGAGGTGCATGTGTACATGCGCCTGCACCTATGCGTGCGTGTGCCGTGCAGAGGGAAGTGGGATGCAGAGGTGTGCTTCAGAAAGAAACCGCTCACACTTCAGGTTAGATTCATTTCCCCCTAAAAAGGATGCTGATCGCAGCAGCTACAATTAATGCAAGTCGACCTGCCCCATCCGTGATCATAAGGGCAAAGAGCACTAAGTCCTGTAGTTTCTGCTCTGGAGGTAAAGCGAGGGAAAACTTTTTCATTTTCCTTCTCTATGTAATTTTTGTGGTAATTTTATTTTTTAAAAAAATGCCTGTTTGTGGAGAGATTTTTTTTTTTCCTTTTTTTCCCCTTTTTTTGGTGCCTAACAGGGAAGACACAGTAGATGCACCGTTAGCTGAACCCCTGACACGGCGGTCTTTTGAATGCCTTAGGTATGATTTCACTTTCGCTCACATCAATGCTGACCTGAATGCCTTTCATATCTGATCCGCTGTGTCTCTCCCAGTAAACATCCCCTGAGGGGAGAACAAAGAAAGGAGCTCTTCTTCTTCTTAATCACAATTCAGCCCATTCACCGCCGGCAGGCTACATTTGCATTCTGCAACAGAAAGCCAAGATGAAAAGGAAAAAAAAAAAAAAAAAAAAAAAAAAAAAGAGAGTGAGAAGAAGAAGGGGGGAAAAAGCAGAAGGGTGGAGGCTGAGTAAAATAACTTAGGTGTTTGTAGCTGTTTGTTGGGCTTCCCCTAGTTACAAGCCTTATATAGATCCTGCTCTACCCAGCCTTGGCTCTTCTGACAGGCAGATAGTGTTACAAGATGGCATGCCTGTACTATTCATGGCCACTCGCTCTAACACTTGAGGTAGAAAGTGTCAGAGAGGGATCAAATTCTACTCTGAGAAGTCTGTTATAGTTAGGGTCAGGTGTGTGTACTCTCAGCTCTTGACTGCTGCCTATTATTTTGTTTTAATTACTATTATTGTTTACTCACCATGACCTTGGGGACGGGGGTGGCAGGGGGCGAGGCAGATTTGGCTGGGCAAAATTTCCCCAGATGAAATTTAAATTTTTTTAAATTTTTTTTTATTATTTTTGTTTCCCCCCCCCCTGTATTTTGGTGAGGTGTTGGGCCGGGTGTTGTCGCGGCCGGGCGGGCCGGGGGCCGCGGTGGCCCTGGCGGTGGCGGTGGCGGTGGCGGTGGCGGTGGCGGTGGCGGGGGTGTCCCCGGGCTGGCGGCCGGCCCGGGCTGCCCCGACCCGGCGGGGAAAAGCAGCGACTCAGCGAATCCTCGGCGGCACCAGAAAATGCGGACGGAGGAGGAGGAGGAGGAGGAGGAGGAGGAGGAGGAGGTGGAGGAGGAGGAGAAGGAGGAGGAGGAGGAGGAAGAAGGCGAGATTTGTGGAAGTTTCTGTAGCCGTGCTCCCTCGTGGGGTTTTGTAGTCACGTTCATGTGCATTTTCTCCCCATCCCTGTGTGTGTCCCCCCCATATCTGCCTGTTTGTTTGTTTCTCAGAAGCTCTTCTGTGCTTTCAATCAGACAGTTTTCTAGAAAAATATTGAGGTCTTTGGTCGTAGCCACTTTTTTCTCACCAAGAGAAGGTTTATTTATAACTGGATCCTGCTTACTGAGAAGTATTTAAGCCCTTTCAGGCAGAGCTGTCAAAATTTCCTGTGTTGTTTGCCTCTATTTGCAACATGTAAAAAGTAATATGCAGTTGCTGGTGTTGGAATAACCGGGGTAGTGCAGAAATCTCAAGTGACAAGTTTTCAACTACACTATCTCCTGCCGACCAAACTGTCATTTTTATTTTTTTTTTTCCCAGAAACCACTTTTAAGATCCTAACAGTTTTTTTTTTTCCCCTCCATCAGCAAATAGATTAAACGTGCTAAAGGAACTTCGAGAGGGAAGAACAGTTTGAACAATGAGAAACGGGAGGGATGTCTTATTTCCCTGTAGCTGCTATGGCAGATTTCACTCATAAGGAGCACACTAACCGAGATGTTACCAGTTGAACAGAGGCATGTGACACAGATTCCTGATTTTTTCCCAGAAGATTTACAGAATTTACAAAAAGAGATTATCTCTACACCTTCCACCCTCCTAACCACCCCCATGACCCAAGCAATGGAGGATTTAGGCAGATTTACTTCAGTAAACACCTTTGGACACTTGGGGAAAAGTAGGAGTCTGTTTGCAAAAGCAGGCTTTTGTTAAGTGAGGTGCTGGATAATGCTTTACCAAGCAGCTGTGATATTAACCTACCCAGTAATGCTGGAAAGAGCCTTAACTCCTTCTGCACTCCGGGGCCCTGCAGGTGGCCTGGAGTGGGGGCACTGCGGTGTTTGGGGGGGACAAGCGAGGAGGTGGCACTGCTGAAGCCACAGCAGCCGCTCAGCCTGACACATGCTGGCCTTGGTGGCAGCTGAAGCTTTCGGGATCAATCCATCAGAGACACGGGCTGGGGAGAGCTGGAGGCATGGACAGGAGAGGGCTGCTCCAGGCTTCACCTGTGTGTGTGCCAGCGCGCAGGCACGCTCTGTACCTACCCCCTCCGATGTAACATCACCCAAGCCCTCTCTAGGAACGCTCCCAAACACTGCTGAGGCAGGAAGGTCAATTTAGGATTCGCATTCGAGCAGCAGAATAGCTGAGAAGTTACGCCGGCAAACCTGTACGAGTGAGCTCCCAGGCTCCAAGGAAAGCCAACAGCTTTCTGGGAGCTTCTCATTCCCAAAAGTGAACTTTTTTTTTTGCTGTTTTCTGCTCTTTACTGAGCTGTTAGAAGCAGGAGCTAATAAGTTACTTTTTTTTTACTGGGCAGAAGAATAACTTTCCAGGTGTTTCTTTTTTTAGCTGGAATGAGATTGCTTCATTTGAGGATTTTTATTGTCGAGGGCTCTTTTTTTTCTTCTTTTTTTTTTTTTTTTTTTTTTAAAGTGTAGGTGTCAATGCTAGAGCAGCCACAAATGTGTGAGAAAGCAAAGGGTATGAGACATGACAGAATTAAAGGTGTTTGCTATGTTGTTACCCGTGTGTCAAGCTGCAAGCTCCCTTTGTCACAGCCTCCTGGAGATTTGATAGTGCGGATCCGCTTCCCTTCCAAGTGATACAGCAGTTTCTGACTGGGGGGTTTCATGGTGGCGTGGTTGCTGCTGTTGCATTTTCCTCCCCAAGCGCATTTAAACACCTCCACATCGCACACACCCCATTACTCCCACCTTACACAAGGGTGCTGTGCTCCCGAGCACCAGGACAGCAGCCATAGCATTACAGACTCTGGCATGGAGCGTCGTTTGGCAGGAATGTCATCTGCCAAATCATCCCATAATTACGTTTTATGTTATTTGTATGAATGACCAAGCATGCACTATTCCTTTTGAAATCAAAGGAAGGCTTAAAATGCGTTTTTGAATACTTTCAGACCATGGTCAGGTCACAGTTTGGGAGTTGAATTAAACTGATCTCATTTGTGATCTAATTGAGGTTGGCAACAACCTTAGCAGTAGCAATAACATACAAATACAAATCAAAGAGCAGAATTCAGCAAATCAGATCTTTTGCTTGAATCCTGCCTGGGAGTTATTCTCCGACTGCCAACAGAGAAGTTAAACTTTGTCCTGCTTCTCAGCGGCAGTGCGAGCCTTGCATATTTTTCGGGTCTGACAGGAAAGTTGGGTCGGAGGGATGGGAACACAAAGGCGAGAAGGGAGCCGGTGCCTCCTCGGACAGGAGTGAGGCGCAGCGACTCGTCACGTATGTTTCTGGAGAGCCCAGTGGCAGAAGGCGCAGGAGGCGTAACGGGGGAATACGGTTAGGAAAGGCTAGGAAGAGGAATAAGTCGCTGCAAACAGATCACTCCGAGGGGAAAGTCGAGGCAGCCCCCTTATCTTTACATCTATCGCTGCGGATTCCAGGAATGTAATTACCAGCGTGGTTGCGAATTGTTGACAAATTTCCCCGCGTCTGTCGGGAGCGGCTGTCTCAGCCGCGGCCGGGCTGTTGCAGCAGCGGCCCCGACGCGCGGGCGCTGTGCGGGCAGCGGGGCCCGGGGCGGAGCGCGGAGGCTCCCCCGGGCCGGGCATCCCCTCACTCTGAGCGCCCCTCGCTCCAAGCCGGGATGCTGAGGGTCACAGCCCCCGGGACACCCCTTCTCGGGAGACCCCCGTCCCGCAGGTGGGGGGCTCGGCGGGGCGCACGCCCCCGGGGAGCATCACCCCCCGTCCGCGCCCCGGTGCGGAGCGGAGCGGGCTGGAGGCGCGCCCGCCGCGGCGCTGCGCTGCGCTGGGGCGGGGGCGTGCGGAGCCGCCTGGGCCCCCCCGCTCCGGCCGCGGGGCAGAGGTGTGAACCGCCTCCGTGGGGCGGGGGACGGGGCACACACCCCCGCGGGCCCTGCAGGCGCTGCCGAGAGAAGCGCTCCGGGCCGAGGTGCGAACCCCTCCCGGGACGCCGCTCCCGGGATGCCGGGCCCCCCTCGCAGCCCCAAACTTCGCTCCCAGGAGGGAGGGAGCGCAGGGGAGGCGGCTCGGCGCTGCCTGCGCTCCTCCCGGCTCTGGGCTTTCGAGTGTGTCCTCAAGTCCCCCCCCACCACACGCACACCCCACCCCTCCCCTCCTCCGGGTCATTATTTTCTTTGACTAAAACCTGTTTACTCGCCTCTTTGTTTTTTGACGTTAAACGAGTTTCTATCTCCTGCTCCTGCGGATCTCTAAGAAATAGATAAACCATTATATTTCCCCCTTCCCCCCCCTCCCGCTCGTATTTTAAAGCAGCGATCCTGACAGCAGTACTATTATTGCACTTTATGTTTTAGTGGATGTTTGCTGTTGCTAGTTACAGCAACACTTATCATAAGACAGCAAGAAAAGAGTAGTCCCTGGTAATTAAAGTAATGAAATATTCATTTACTCTACCTTTTCAGTAGTCTCACAAATTAGGCTGCTACATTTAATGCCTGCACTGCCTCTGTTTTTATTATAATGGCAGCTTTCGCATCTGCAATTAGGACTAATTCTGACAGTTACAATTTCTGAGGGATGGTAAACAGTGAACGAGATGTGCAGCAGTGGTATTACACGTGAAAAGCCCTTGTCTCTTTAACCTTGTTGTTTTTTTTTCTCGCAGAGGTTACCTTTTCCCGATGGTGCAAAATCGACTTGACATAACTGTTCATCAGTTTCAGGGTTTTCCCTGGAGGTATTTGCATCAAATCAGCCCAGTCAAGCTTCAAGTTGAAATTGGCAGCCCAGAAACTGACAGGGTAGGGACTGGGAAAGAGACAGCTAAAGTGCAGGCAGCGAGCTGACAGCAGCGGCGGGCAGGCAGGGGGAGAGGGCTCAGCACCCGGGGCTGCCGCCCCCCGCTCCCCCGGGTCCCCCCCGGTCCCCCCCGGTGCCACCCTGAGCCGCCACCGAGGGGCCGAGCGCTGGGAGCTCGCCCCGGTGCCGCGGGGAGCCGGCTGGGGAGGGGGTGTGTGTCAAAACCCCCATAAAATGGGGGGGGAAAAGTGTTGGGAAAAAGAGGGAAGTGCCGAGCTGAAGTTGCTGGCGCTAACAAGCTTATTTTGCTGCGGTTCTTTGCGGAGCGATGTTGCACCAGGACTGTTAAGAGAAGTGACGGAGAAGGTTGTTAATACCAATGAAAACATATTTTGATCAGCTAAAAAAAAAAACCCACTCAACCTAGAGAGACGTTCATCTGCAAAGATAATTGCATTAGAATCAAAACAAACATTTCCTTGAATATGTTATTTCATTTATCCTCTGTCACAGGGAGGAGGGGGTCTCCAAGCAGGACAATGTGAAAATTAATTTTTAATAGATTTTTGGACAAATTGGGATCGTTCCCTGTGACACTCCTCCCACCCTGAAAGAATTTTACTTATTTGCAAATAATTCCAAATCTGATGTAGTGTGGAAGGGAGCAGCACACCAAGGAACAGGCAACACCACCAAGACCCACTCCCTCCTTAGAGGTGAAAAAGAGCAAAACTGCTTTACTTTCCTGAGGAAGAAAGCTGACTATATATATATATATTTTTTTTTCTCCCTAAATATATATCTGTAGTCTTTACCAGATGATTAAAAATCCCTCTCACTTTTCCTACCAGACTTGTGCTAAAGTAAGCCTTGCTTTCAAACAGTTTTTCAGCTGTGTGTGTGACAGGCATTGGCTGATCTGCTGATGCCCATTCGACAGGCACTGTTGAGCTAAAGTGGTGTGACGGCACAGTTTTGTTAAGCTGTGAACAAAGGGCTGGAGATGCCTCGCTGGCATCATCCATGTGCATATTGGCCTTGTCACAGTTTTGCTTGATTTAATGCTCTGTTTATTCCTAGATATTAGAACTTAAATTCCAAACAATATGTTTTCATATACTACACACAAACTTTATTTTAAAAGCTTTTGCTCCCGAGGACCACAGATTCTTTTGTCGGCCCAACATCCATGAGGCAAACGCTTAAAACGTAGCTCCCAGAAAAATAGGTGGCCGGTAGCCTCTTAACTGTTATCCAGTTAAAAAATGGGATTTCAGTTTTAAAAAGTCTTAGAAGGGTAAAAGATTTATTTCTTCTTTGATCATTTGTTGAGAGTTGTTATTTATTTCAACAGTGGATTTTCTTATAAGCTCCTAAGGAGAGGTTACCCCGTGCGCAGGCAGGGCGCGGGATGGACTTTTGCAGTGCCATATCATCCCAGCGGTGTTGCTGGGATGAAAGCAGTGTCTTGCAAATACCTGTAAGCATAGTCAGGGCACTATTGACAGGCAGAAAGACAGCTGGGTTAATGGAAGGGAGCAGGAAACTGGATTAAGATTAGAATATATATCTCTATGTTCATTAGGTGGCCACAACTTTGTATCTCAGCAGTTCATCAAGAGAAAACGTGAGCATGTGGAGCTATATTTAGGCTGGGTTCTCTTCTCTTAGAGATGCCACAGGCTTTATCTGGAGAAAGTTTCAGGGTTTTTTTCTCCTCTTCTTCGTTGCCTTTCTAAACTCCCTTCAGGTTTGCTGCAAGTGTTTGCTAAGAGATTAGTTAGGCAGCTTCCATGGCGGAGGTAGCCCTGGGAGGCAGCTCGCTGCTGGGAGGAATGCTCAGTAGGTCAGTGCGTGAGGATAGAAGGAGCTGCCCAACTGAGGCCAAGGATCAGGTATTTTCCTCTTTGTCTCCTACCAGAGACAAAGTGCTTATGGAAAGGTTTGTGGTGAGACATCAAATCCCAGCAGGAGCACAGATGTTCCCACTTTTACAGGCTTACCAATGAACATTTCAGCTTAAACAAGTTTATGGAATAAAAGATTTATTTCTTTTTCCTTAGTAGATGCAGCATCTTAGTTGGGCTGTGCAAAGATTTTATCACTCTAGCCACTCAGGGTCCTTTGGTCCAGGGCATGGGGCTGTGAGTAGGGATGGGAGAGGAGGAAGGAGGGGGCGGAGGGAGCGCTCAGCAAAATGAAAGTATTCCTTCTCCAAACAGTGCAGTCTAGAGCCTAAATCTGAAATTGAATCTGCTGAGCAAAACCTGTACAATTTTTCTACCTGCCCTCAGTCTGCTTCCTTTCAGGGATGACAGTTTTACTAACTGAAATGAATGGGCTCTCTCGCTCCGGTACCTTTCCTCAGTGCGCGTTTACATCGAGTACTTCAAACACAGAGCTGGGTGATATATGTAGGGGGACAGCTTGCACAGAATAAGCTTTAATGGTTAATTTTTGTATAGCTTTATAAATGAAAGGGACTTAAACCTACTAGCAGTATAGATCACAAGACCTTATGTGGTCTATTCTTCTCTAGATGCACAAGAGATTTACGTGCCTAAGTCCCATAAGAGTTAATGGGAGTTACGCATGTAAATCTCTTCCACAGTGAGATAATAGACCCTTTTATGTATGGATAGCTGGATTCTTACAAAAATCACCTACTGAACAGTAGGCTTTATGTCCTGCCCTCTTAACAAATATTTATAAAGCGAGCAGGCCAGCAGATGAGACCAGGAGCCCCCCAAGTTGCCTCCAAATCACAGAGACTCCTGTGCTCCCATGGAGACCGTCCCAGGTCTGTCTCATCCCCTTCCTTCCTGGTCTCAGTGCACTGTGGGTGACATGGCTGGTCTGGTTGGGATGTGGTCTCACACAGCCTGTTGTGGTGTTTCACTTCTTGGCAAGTCCTTCTTGGTGGAGGCTTCTTGCTCTGTGGATTGCACATGAGATGGGGAGGGTGAGAGCTGCCACCTCTCTTCTATAAATGTCAAGGTGCACCTTCCCTGTGTCCCTGCCTCTCAGTCCACCTCTGCAAGGGGATGTACAGCCCTAAGGTGGGAGATGCTCAGCAGGACTGTCCCTGGTCGCTGGTAGAGCACAGTGGTGGTGGCACTGTGTCCCAAAGCCCAGGTGCTGCTAGTGCTGCACATCTGCTCCCTTTCTGCTCCGGTGCGACCTCGCTGCCTGGGAAAGCCAGTAGGCTCTGCCTCCAATGGGAACGGTCTCGCGCTTCTCCGTGGGGATATGTACATATATATATATATATATATAAAACTTGTCTGATCCGCGTCTGCCAGCCATGAGTCAGATCGAGCTCTTTTCCCCCTGTAACGTGTAGCTGGAGATAGCCGGTGCCACAGCACACGCGTGTCAGGAACGATCCCCGCGTCTCGGGAACTGCAGCTCTTTTTGCCATCATTGTTTCTTTCCATCACTCGCCCGCTCCTTCCCGATAGCGATCTGAGGGAGTTGGGCAAGCTGCAGACTTGCCAGCCCTCAGCTCCCAGGCCTGGCAAAGCACATTCTGAAAAAAAACCCCAACTCTAACCCTTACACTGTGAGGCTATCAGATTAAATCCAAGGGTTTCTACCAGCGGCAGGATGGGAAAAGACCATTGTTTGTTGATTATCGTATCATCAGCCGCGGCTGATACGAGGATGCTCAAGGAAAACACACTTCAGTTACAGTTGATTTTCAGATTCCAAAATGGTGCTGCAAAGTCTGTGCATGCCTAATTATATTTTATGCTAGGCTGTGCAATACAAAATGTATGCTGCAGCAATCAGTGAGTTAACAGTATCAATCAATTTGTAAACAGATGAAGTCACTCATTCCCAAACTGGTTTTCCAAAAACAATTACTAAATTACAATAGAAAAAAATTGTACAGTTACTGTATTTGTGTGCTGTGTTACAATCAACATACCAGGGAAACAAAACAATTTAATGCAGAAAAATCATCATTCATCTATATTATAATTGCTTCTTTTTCACATCTACAGGGCGGTTAATTAAAATTGTGATTAAATGCGGTCGCGCTGCCTAAGATGTCTTGCCCAAAACAGGTGGTACAGAATTTAAAAGTAAAAAAAATGTAATTAGCATTGGAAATTGAGAAATTGCCTGTAAGAATCAGTGTTAATTTCAGTCAGTGATGAGGTAATTTATAAATGAATGCAGTGGAGGCTGTGCAAATGCACAATTGCCTTCCTGCCTATTCTTAGCATTCTCAGCATGCAGGTGAAAATGTTTTCAAAATATTGAGGTAATTTGAAAATCAATCCATGCATTCTGTATCTTTCTTCCTCCCCATTCGCAGCAAACACTGAACGAATGCTGCCAGAGATGGCACAATGCATCAGTTCTGCACTTTTTGGGGAGTGATATTCTGTGTGTTGTGGCATCAGTTGGAGTTTAACTACACCAAATGTTTGGCTAAGATCCTTTACAAAGGCCAAAAATGTTGATTGAAGTCCCCGGTAATCCCAAATGTCTTCAGCTCCGGTGTGTGTTTAAACGATGTGGTATCAAAAAAAAGTAACAGCAACCTGCAGTGAGTTGAAATAGTGCAGCAGAGATGCCAGAAAATAAAAGAGATGCTAATACAGCATGGAAATCATAATGATTTCTTGTTTAAAATTAGTACAGCGCACTCGAAAAGCCTCGGTAGTACTGATGCTTTCTGTAGGAACTCTCTTTTTCAACATGCATTTCAAATTTCATCCTGCAACCATGAAAGAATTGTTAACTAGGTTATGCATACAGAGATTTTCCCTGAGATGAACTTTGTTTATCGGCATTTTGGTGCTTTCTCCTAAACTTTCAGCTAGCAAATGAGAAATGCTAATTCCTAACAACAACAAAAAAATACGACCTGCAGATACAAAAAGCTGGAGGCAAACCTGACAACAAACAGATATTAAAGATTTAAAATCTTCTTGACAGTCCAAAAAAAAAAATAATCCAAGGCACACATCGCTGGAACTGACATTTCCATGATTTGAACAGTCCTTGTCCCCCTGCTCGACTCCACAGAGCGCCCTGGCTTAGTTGTCCCCCCATCCATTTAAAAATAACTCAGACTTTCGATAACGTGGATCGCTGGGCTGGAATATGGGAAAGCAGTTGGAGTTTTTGAGCAGGGACTTACAGGTGTTGGTATCAGGTTGCTGTAAAACACGAGCACAGTGGCTTTTGAACAGAACATGCTTTAATTAAAGCAAGCTGGTCTTCCTGCAGAAAGCCTGATCTACCCATGTAATTTAACTATTGAAGCCCTTTCTATTAATTTTTCCTTGACATATAATAATGAACTTTTCTTCTGGCTGACACTCCGTTGTGGTTTTTTTTCTTTTTTTTCCTTTTGATAAGTAAGCCCTGTGCATTTCAGAGGCAATTTTGATGCTATTTAATTTACTCCTACAAAAACCCCTGTGAAGGGACTAGGCCCATGAAGGGACAAGGGGAAGGCCATGCCGTGCTGGTCCATGCTGGACTGCTGGGATGCTGTGAGGAGGCTGCAGAGGATGAGGGTGGGATGTGGTGGGATGTTCTCCCAGCCCCGGCCTCGCGCTGGCCGAGATGGGGAAGGTGAGTGCAGCATCAAGTGCTCTCCAGCAAGTCAATTAACCTCCCCACGCTCATTTTCCCTGTCTATGAGACAGGGAAATACTGCTGAACTCATTGACAGGGTTTTTGCAGAGCTTAATATCTCCAAAGCACTGTGCCATTCTGTGGGACTGAGGAAGAGCAAGTATCGTCCGTTGTTTCGTCAGAGGGCGAGCGGATGCCAAGGAATTTGTCTGAGAAAATTACAAATGTATGTTTCTAATAACCAGAATTTCAGTTTATTGTACGAGTAGTTATTCTAATTTAGAGGATGATATTGCTTTTAACTGCCCCCTCCTCCCCAGTTTTCTGCTACTGAATATAAAGAAGTGAAGGGTAATCACTGAAGCAATGATGATTATTGACTGAAAGGTATTTTACAATGTGAGCTCCGTTATGTGGAGCTTAGCAAGCAGCTGCACTGGTGCATTTGAGCTCCTTATTTTGGTATAGGGGCTCTAAAAATACATCAAAATCCCAGTGGACTTGCATAGGTGCAAATCCTGACCCGACTGCAGTTGATGGGAATACCTGGGTCACTCTGGGGGGACATGGAACAGCAAAGTAGGGTTTGATGCTCACGGTTGGTTTTAGTGGAAAACTGCAGGATCAAGCTGGTTTGGAAATTCAGGCTCATCAAACCAAGCCTAAGTCTGGACTTTTTCTCTTCTGTCTTATGTGAACTCAAAGGAAAGCAGGAGCTCAGGTACTGCTCTGCTGCCATACACCAGACCTCAACCCCAGCCACATCCTTGGAGTTTTCTACGCCTGTTCCCATGAGGAAAGACCAAATGCCATGAGAAACATGAGCAGGATTTGGCCCTGAACAGGCAGTGCTTACTACTGGATAAACTGAGCTATGGCCATTGTAGTGGTGGGGAAGTGCAGTGAAGGAAAAGTAGCTTCGTGGATTCCTAAAATAGAAAGTAAACGTAAATATTTCTACTTTGCATGTCAGATTTCAATCACTTCTCAAAACAACTGAGCTTCTTGATTTAATTAATTAAGGCTTTTTTTTTTTTTTTTTTGTGTGTGTGTGTGTGTGTGTGTGTCTTCGGAAAGAGCCAAATGAAAATATCCTCTTTGTTTCCCCTTTGGAACTACTGGAGCTTTCCTCGAGTTTTAACTCTTCCACCACCCCAACACCCCCAGCCTTCGTTTTTCTATGCTCCTCTTATCGCTGCTGTCCCATGGCAAGCCCCAAAGCCTGGAACATTTTGTAACGACTATGTGACAAATTGTTGGGCTTTTATTCACATTGGACATCTTTTGCCAGGACTGCTTGTTGTTTTTTCTGTTTGGCTGTGTCATGGGACCAAAGGTGGCTGCTTTTGTGCAGCATGTCAAATCTGGTTAACATGCAGCCATTTATCTTTAAAACCCACTCCTGCACAATGGCAGGGGTGTATTGGGCCACTTGTATGGGCTCAACCATCAAACATATATATATATGTATATATATACTAAATTTTTTCCATGCCATCCTCTCTATATTTGTGGATGCACCTCGGGCTGAGGCACTGCGATGAGCAGGTCATGCAGCAGACAGGATGTTTCATAATTTTGGGAACCTTTTAGAGACAAATTGTACAGGGCAAGTGTAGTGTAACTGAACTGCTGGTTGCCCAGTGAAGTGTAGAAAATCAGATACAGCACAGTCTGAAAGAGTAAAATGAGAATTCATATCTATGTATGTACACGGTACTTTATAAACAATTCATATACAGAGAAAAACACATTTATTCTCTTTTTCTCTGCTTATATTTGAGGATTGTGCATGGGGTGTGTGTGTGTATAAATGTGTTTCTGTGCATGGTATATATTCATACAAATAATATGCCACGGGATATGAGAATAGTCGTATGTGTGATGCATTTATATGCATAAGTGGTAGGTTTGCAGGTTAATGCCTGCTTGACTCTCTGTGTGTGTGTGTGTAAATGATGGAAAGGTACTCAGCACGATGAAAAGATGAATTATCCTAGAAATAAAATAAAAAAGCCCCAAACTTCCACAGCAAATTTTGCTGTGGGTGTTTTTCTAATATTTAAATCACGCAGAAATACTTCTGATGAACGTGATTTCCTTATAGATATGGCAATAATTATCAAATAAAGAAGCTGAGAAAGAAAGGGGAAAGTTTGATTCACCAGGAAAATGAGGGCTGGCTGCTAAGTCTTGGTGCCTTTTTGCAGTTGAAGCATTTGAGACAGAGGGACTCAATGTTTTTTTAATGATTTGCTGGGTTGCGTAATAATTATACATATAGTGCAGTGAGGTTACTTGGTGGAACACCACACTATGTATGGGTTTTTTTTGAGTAAAGGACCCAGGAGATTGCTTTTCACTTTGAAAACAATCCCTAATATCAGGAAAATGCTCTGTTTGTTTATGCGTACATAATGCAAGTTTGTCCGCCTGGGAACTGCAGCAAATGGGAGAAGTATGCATGGATTTCACAGGTAACAGGATTACGTGGGCACATAATTGATCCATTTGGAGAAAAAAATGACAGTGCTCTAAAGATGCCTAGGCTTTGGAGATGGAGTTTATGAAACAGGCATTTGTAAATTCAAAGGAATCAATATGTCAATTTTATTACATCTCAGGACCAGCTGGGCATTAAAGGAGCAGTAGCCTTTTTAAAATTGCAGCTGCGTATTCTTGCATTGTGTACCTTTCTTAAAAGGCTTTGAATTTCAGAAAACGTACTTTTAGAAGTGCTTTGCACCTTTTCAGTGACTGGTCTGCATGGACAAAAAAAAAAAACACAAAACATTACATTGTGTTAGTTTTCCTCTTAAGCCTCGATTGGTAAAAACTGCCAGACTTCAATTATACCGTGCAAAATTCTTACTAATAAATATACACATGGAAGGAGGCAAACTCCTATTCCTTCCCAGAGGATGGAAAAAATATTTGAGGTTTTACATCGAGGGCTCAGCACATGTTGCAGGGGCAGCGTTATAACATGAGATACCTGAAAGCATTTATTAAACACTGCACGTGAAATATGATCTGAATCATTGTAAAACGATATCTTCTCTTCCTTCTCGGTAGAGTTTAAACCCCCAGATAATTAAAGTTAGTGAAAAGCTTAGGGTTCTTATTCCAAAGGACAGCAGTCTTCAGCTGTCCAGATTTGGAAATGCAACTTTTCACACAAATTTTCAACGTGCAGCATGAAGGGAGATGTTGAATGGAATTTGGGCTGTGGCAGTGGTTGGTGCCCATAGGTTCTCAGGGCCACCCCAAAGAGGCTTTAAATCCCAAAGATGCTTTCTCAAAGAATTAATAGTTTTGCCTTTGGAGAGGAGGTTATCCAGGGAACAATTGTGGCTTTCCAGAATATGTTGCACACTCTTCTACCTGAAAGGCATTTGAGTGAGGGTTGTGTTGGTAAAATCCATGCATGTCTCAAGCTTTCAGTAGTTTTCATGTTGTCTTCTCTCCTCTGTTTGCTGACAATGTTGTTGTGGACCTGATGGCTACAGCTAGTCTACAACTCCGACCTGATTATTAGCAGTGCCAAAACTATCACTGATTTGGGGTGTCAGTCTCTGGATAAATCTAGTGCTTCCACACATCTGAAAATACACTTTAAAATATTTGAGTCTTCAAGTCCAAAGAAAGAGGTACCTGGTATTAATAACCACTGCTCCTTGCGACTTCTCTGCCTTCTCAGTTTCTCTTTTATCATGACCCTCTCTGATCTTCTATAATGTTCCTCCATCTCCTTTTGCACAGTTTCTTTTGTTTTTTGAGCTCACACTTTTCAGGCCAGCCTGGCTACAGACAAGGTCTCTCTATGGTGCTCCAACCTGCACAGTAATTCTACTTTTTCTTGCTTGAGGATCTCTGCTTTCCACAAGGTATGGTTACAGTCTTTCTCCAGTGTCTGCTAACATTTATCCATGTAGATGTAAATTAAATTATGGGGGATCATACCATAAATAAGCCTATTATCATCAGAGAATCATAGGATCATCAAATGCTTTGGGTTGGAAGGGACCACAGAGATCATCTGGTTCTAACCAATGTATAAAGTAGGTGGAGTATTCTATATACTTATATTCTACTATAGCTTCATCTCCCCTCAACAGTAGTATAACGTGAATATGAAAGAGTAAAAAGTCAAGTTTTCCCTGAAAGAGTATGGAAAAGTAGACACAAACAATACCAGCTGGTTAAGCAGTATCTTGTGGTCATAGACATAGCATGACTTAAAACTTCATTGAGAATGATGTACCTTTAAAACATTTTTTTTAAATAGTCATGCACCAAAGAAGACATGGAAAAGATGTTCACAGCATTTTCATAGAAAGTTTTGGCATCATAGAAAATACAGATGACCTTCTGCCAAGCAGTGATTCTCAGAACTGATGTGACTACACAGAAATTAAGTGGATGGAAACTATATAAACTCAATAGATAGGAGTTTATAAAACTTTAGAAGTAAGACTTCCTTCCAGTGTAGCTTTGTCTATGTGCTTGGGAGTGAGTGGTATGATGTTAGACAGGGCTTGGAGCAACCTGGTTTGGTGGAAGGTGTTCCTGCCCATGGCAGGGGGGCTGGAACTGGATGATCTTTAAGGTCCCTTCCAACCCAAACCATTGCGTGATTCTATGTACACACCTTGTCCATCTCAGCCCTCCACCAGTGATGAGATGTTCACACCAGCCTTAGTTGTAACTGCTCTAAATTCACGTTTTCCAAGCCCCACTGCAATCCTCACTCAAAAGATGTCATCCCTTTCCATGCTCCCTAAAGGAGAGCAATCGAAGGTAGGAAGAGTTGAAGGGACTTGGTCAAGGCATCCCATCTGGAAGCAGATGGAACTAAAAACCAAAAAGTAATAAAACCAGAGGTCATATTACAATCCTGGTTACCTCTGCACAGTCCCAGAGCCCCTGCATGGGTGGGCAGCCTTTACATTTTGTCCGTTCTTTGAATCTAACTCCAGAAGCAGCACAAGGCCTTCCAACGATGGGGTGGAAAAACGGCAAAACGGCCACCGACCCGATCGATGGTCCTTCCACTGAGAACATAACAGCTTCTTCAGAGACTTTTACAGTCTCTGCAGAAGTGTGGGAGGCACTGCCAATATCCGCAGATCATTGGCATGATAGACCGTAACGGCTTCTTCGGAGCCGTTCCGGTCTATCGTGTCAATGCGTACTCAGGGAGTCCTCAATGCATGGATCATTGACACGGCACTACATAACAGCTCCTTAGAAGCCATTACTGGGTATCAAGTCAATGCATACTTAGGGAGCCCTTAATGCACGGACCCACGCAAGTTGACTCGCTCTGAATACTAACAATCCTGGGGAAGAGTAGTTACTGCCTAAGCCATGGAGGGGGATTGTTAATACCTGCCTGCCACAGCTCAGCTCAGGCTCCCGATGCCTCCCTGGGAGAGGTGTGGCTGGAGCACTGCAAAGAGCCCAAAATCTCTGAACTTTTGCTCCTCTGCTGGCATCTTTTTATTTCATAAAATATGCACCAGACAGAAACGCTCTCAATTTGAGATGGGAGAGCCAAGAGGCAGCCCGGGATGAAACATTTAAAGTTAAAGCCTTGAGAATAAGAGGTTGTAGTGGGAATGCTGGCAGACCCTTACACACAGAGCAGTAGTTCTCTGGATTTTACTCCTCTCAACAACTTTGCTGTAGTTATCAAATATTCCATATATTTTCGATGACCCTTGCAAGACGCTTAGCATCAAGCTGGCAAAAGTGACCCTCTAGAAGGAGAAATTGTTAAATATCCCATCATCCAGGGAGCAGTTTGTCTTGGATTTGTTGACCCCATCCCTGGGGAACGTTGGCTGAGACTTTCCAAATCATCACCGCACCTCTGCTTCGACCTGCAAAGGCGTATCCCCTTCCTTTGGCTTCCCCCAGACAAGAGATCTCCGTACCGAGTTAAAAATGCTTCTAGTTTGCTGTTGTTGATATTTTTCTTTTGTGTTCTGCTTGCTGACTGACATCTGCTATCATGCTAAGCAGGTGTTCCTGTGTAAACGAACGTGCCCTGTTTGTGTTTCGCCATCCTCGCTACTGCGCACCCAAATGAGCAGCATGATTAAGAATCCTGTAAATTTTTGAAAGGAAACGGATGGCTGCCCTACTAGAACATAATTACACCGTTCCAACATCCGCAGCTCACTGCTGCAGCCGAGTTGGAGAACAGCAGAAATTAATAATATATAATAGCATCATTCTCGTAATTTATAAATGAAATAAAGTAGAGAGGAGATTCTGCTGATATGCATTTTCTTCTTAATTCTGCAAGACAAAGTATAGATTAGAATTTTACTGGGGTGAAACCTGGCCAGCAATATCACACTAGTTGCAAGTGTAGGGCCTGATTCATGAGAGGGATTTTGCTCAGGGAAAAGAGCTAATATCTTTTATTGGACTAGGGGAAAAAAATGAGTATCCAAAGCCCTCTAAAGGCATCCCCTAAAGCAAGGAGTCCAGAAAACCTCCGTGGATCCTCTACCCACTTTTTAGCTTAATTCATTTGTAGGTACCGCAGGAAGAGTTTGCTGCGTGGTGGAATTTTTTTCCCCCGGCTAAAATAATACACTATCATAGGTCACCCCCTCAGAGAGCAGAGAGGATTAATCAGCTGAAGATGTTGTCTAATCTCCCATTTTTGTTGAAAAACAGCAATGTTTTCAAAAACAATATTTTGAGCTCCAGAGATGTGCCAAAAGGAGCTGTACTGTGAATCCCTGCTCAAGCCAAGCCTTGGAATTGGTGCTCTCATCTCACCTCTCTACCCCTGCGTAAAAAAAAGATACAACTTTCTAAAGACAAAGATGTATTATTTGTAAAGACTAGGCTGTATGACTTTTATTTTTTCCACTGCATGTTAAATGCCTTTTATTTTAGTTCTGCAGCTGCCCAGATATTCTTTTCTGGGTGCCGGCACAGATGAGTTCTACTTTTCTTGGGATAAACTCACTTGGTAGAGCTACCAAAACCCCACAGCAGTGTTTACTTACAGGTTAATAATTAGGGACATTTTAATCAATTTTGACACTGTAAGACTCTAAAGAATGATAACTGCTTTGATGAGAAAGGTCAGCATGGAGTCCCCAAGTTTAACGCAGCAAACACAAACGTACACAGAAATATTTCTATTTTAAACTAAGGAGTATGTTTGAGTCTTTTTCTTCTAAAGGGCCTCCTTAATAATTTGTTTCTGAGGAAATATGTGCATATACAGATTTATTTCATTAACAGGTATTTATTTAAGTGGGCTGCACTGTATTTAAATCTCTGAATAGTTTCCATTACTTCCTCCGCTCACTTACTTCAAGTTGACTAATTTTAATAAGGCTAAGGTGCCTAGGGTCTTATTGAGTGTTCAGTTTGATCAATATGGCTAAATTAAAATAGTGCAAAATATAAGCAAATGTACTCTAACAACTCAGTGAAAAATGTGGAGTGCACCAAACATTGATTAGTGCTCCACAGACATTAATTTGTTGTTTTAAGTACACTAATGCTGCTCAGAAGCTGCGTCTACCTCAGGCACACCATCTACCCCTGTGCAGCCCCGTTGGCTCTCATGGCACTGCTCTCAGCCACAGACAGAATTTGGCTCTGTGTGCTGCAGAAAACAGCTCTGCACAGCCTGGGCTCACCAAAGCTGGCCCATTCCAGGAGGAATAGCATTCCGGCACTGCTCAGAGAGAGCTTGGATCACACCTAAGGGAAGCAGAAGGAGGACAGGTCCGATTATTTGCACGAGTGGAGACTGTTTAATAATCATATTCATTATGAATTTGGGGCCATACATCAATTCTATCCGTGCGTTTTTAAGACAGGCACAGACTCTTAGGGAAGTGGTTCTACGTGCAAGAAGGTATTTGTTTTTGCCCTCCTGTAACACCACAATATTATTGTCATGAAAGATTAATGTCAGCCCCCACCTGGTATTAAATTGCTTTCGGTAGCCCTTGCATTCATGTCTTTCTGCACAAGACAAAACCACTTTTAAAGTAACTACATGCACCCTCAAGTGGAATTACTGTTATTACTGGGTTACATTTTATTTTTCATATGCTTTAGTTGCTGTGGTGGGTGTTTTTTCCCATGGATATGATGTTCAGAGCAAGGATATGGGATCAGGAACTTAATTTTAGGGCAGGAAAAAAGACATACTTTAGGAAATAGGTTCTTATCATAGTCTTGTTGATAGATGTTGTACATGCTAGTTATGTGATCTTTTTTTCATACCCTAACAAAAATCTGAGTTTTCAACATACTAAAAATAATATGGTTTTCCTTCTTATTCCCCTCCTTTTTCTTGGTTAGCAAAAACCTGAGATTATCATACTTTGACATTCAATGCTTGCACAGAGAGTTTTTAATGATTTCTAAAACTGCAACAGAAACAACTCTTTAACAATTATACTTTCATCTCATTAAACAGTTTCTGATATCATTCTTAGTTTTTCAGTAGTTTTTCCTTGTACCTGTAGTGTGATCTTTCTGCTTATCTTTAATCTCCTTGGTAAGTGATATTTTCTCTAACAGTTCTTCCTTTCCTTGATACCATCTTGTCCTACGTGGTCAAAAAATAATTTCACACGAGCAGAAGCTCATTTAATGGGAGGTAGATCAGCAAAGAAAGATAAAAAGAAATAAAAGGAGAAAGCTCATCTGTTTTTTAAAAAAAAAAAGAAAAACAAATACTTGAAAGCAAACGCAGTCACATTTAGGAGAAGTAAATTCTGTGAAGATGGAGTCAAATATGAAAAGCATTTCTCTAGTTTAAACTCCCCATGTAGAGCTATAAACAGTAGAAACATTTGAAATCTTCCCCCCCACCCCGTTTTTTTTCTTTTTAAGTAAAGCTGGATCTTCAGCTTCTTAACCTTCCACACGAACAAGTAGAGCACACTGCGCAAAAAACAATTTGTCTCTTAACAAACATCTCAAATGAGGAGAACAGCCCAAGTACAGAAGAATTGACTTTTCGTTTGTAACTATGCCAAAAAAATTGCTTAGGGTTTGTTGTTGTTGTTGATGTCTAGCTTTGCTGCGTGACAATCTTGATTTTTTCCAGCATTTTACATGTTTGGAGTTTTTAATATCAAAGGTATTGCTCTCTGTAAACAAGTGTAAGTTTACCAAGGCAGTTTCACTTACACTCTTCCCTTGTAATCAGATGTGAAAATTACACCCTCCCTTTTGGCTACATGATAATTATATATTTCAACATACAAAGGATTGTCTCTGTTTCAGTTGCTGGGATGAAACAGTGAAGGCACTTGGGAAAATATATTATTATTTTAAAGAGCAGTGCCATAGCTGTTTTTAGTAAATGTGAAGTTTTTAATCACAACTATGATCAAGATACTTTGATATTTGCATATACAAGCATATATCTATATATGAGAGAGAGCAAGAGAGAGAGAGAGCAGTTAAAAATAAAATTAAATGAAGTTACATGAGCAGAGAAGATAAAACTTAGCCCATGTGCCCAGGGTCAGCAGACAACCTTCTCCCTGCTTAAATCTCACCAAAGCTCTATCTTGAGGGTGAATTGTATCTCAGAAATATAATTTATTTGGAAAGTTTAACAAAGTTTCTCTGGCTTTGTCTTGCTTTTCTCTTCCTCCTTTCTCCTGGCTGTTCTATTTCACTCACTTAGAAACTCAGCTTGAATTGCTTGTGCATCTATCAATTTCCTCGCAAATGCTGGGTGCAGAAAGAATTCAGAATTAAGCATTGCTCGGAAAGAGCTGTGGGAAAAAAATTACATATGCAGCAAAACATGTTAGAGTTGTGTTTTGACAGTTTCATGACCAAGCCAAAAAATATACATTTTTTTTTTGTACCTGGCGCAGTTTCACAAAAATGTCCCCTCAGGGAATAGTCATTTTTTGTCAGAATCAACTGTTTATTTACTTAAAAATCTAAAAGTTTTGCCTTGCATTAGAATCAGAGTTGCTGAAGGTTAAAGTGCAAAATCAGCTCGCTGTGTTGCCTTCGGTGTAAAAGCATGGTTTGTGTCACAAGAGAGGGATGAAAGCATTAGCAGGGACACAGGATGCCATGGAAAGGGGACACACGTTAAAAGTGGGGAAGGTGAGGTCTGGGGGGTCTCTTGCTTTGCATCCTCAGCCAAGCCCTGGCCCCATGGCAAGTGGTGGGCAACCACCTGATCCTGTGACTGAGCATGGTAGCAGTGCTTCAGGCTGGACACAATGGGTTTGTACAGCCCAGCCAAGGCCTGGCAGGGTTTGTGTGGTGACAAAAGTGTTGGGAGCTTTGTAGTTGTCCATGGAGATGTTCATGGCAGGCAGGACTTTGTGTGTCCTTCCTCTTGTGCACCTTTCTGGGCAGGAAGGACTGACTGGGTATCCCACCAGGATTGTGCACCCCACTGGAAGAAGGAACCCAAGGCTGACCTTGTGTCCTGCTCCAAGAGTGCTGCCTGTCCTGTTTGTGTGTCCAAATGCAACCTGAATGTCCTGCAAATGTACAGAGTGTGAGGCTGGGGGAGCCCAGGGTGGGACTGTGGCCACCCTGCCTGCAGTGAGGCCGTATCCCCACCTCCCTCACATTATTCAGGCATGCTTGGGACAGAACCCCAGGTCATAAACAACTCTTGAGATCACAGGAATATCAGAAGATTTAATGACTTTTAAATCAATGTAATTGTACCAGTAAAGAAGAATTAGGTCTCCCACCCTGCAGTTTTTTTTTTTTTTCCCAGGGTAAAACTTGGTGTTCATAGTTGAGGGAAGGTTTTTCTTTCGTTCTTACTTTTATCAGTATATGTACATAAACAATTAGTACTTCTTGCCTGTATCAGTTGATAAGAGTGCAGATTAGCAGAAATGCACTGTGTCAGATGCACTTTTGCCTATATAGTTACCTCGACTGCAGCTGCAAACTGTTGGGGCTGGCAGGCTGACCTCTCACACTGGCTGCCAGCCATGGTCAGTGAAGGATTTTGAAACAGTTTTTTTATTAGGATTTTTAACATAACTATTTATTTGGGGAAGCAATTTGCATCAGGGGAAAAAAAACCCAACCCAAATGTAAATACAGATTTCCCCAGGAGATTAAAAATAGTCCAAAACTAATAGCCTAATCTAATTCACATAATGATCGTCATGAAATGTATTTGAGGGGTCTAATCCTGCCCTTGTGGTCTCTCTCTGAAGTCAGGACTCAATATACCTGTCTGGATTTGAGTTTACCCTTCATATCCCAGTTACAGCAGGGGAGAAACTTTTGTCTCTATGGTGAATAATATTTTGCAAATTAGTCTTCGCTTAAAAAAAAAAAAAAAGCAATATATAAGGTGGGGAGGGAATCTCTCCTGACTCACACTCATGGGGCGGAGGTCACAGCCAGAGCTACTCTGGTAGGAAAGAATTGAGCATCATACCAAAAAATAACATGAAAACCGTGAGTCAAACTGAGGAAAAGGGAGTTATTCACAGATAAGGACAGTTCTTCATCCTGACCAAGCATTATCGTCAGTGTGGCAGCAAAAGGTGTTTCTCCAGCCTGCTTAACTCTGCCTTTGTCCCCTTGGATTTATTACTTGTTCCTTTTCCCTGCCCATCTCAGAGGCTGCATGTTTCCCCAACCTGATATGTCAATACCCAACCCACAGGGTTATCACTGCTCCAAAACAGGCAGGACTGAGCCCAAAGCAGTGCTGTGGTGGGATGAGGGACTGCCAGCTGTGGAGAAGTGGGGTGAGCTCTCCTGCACCCCCTGCTTCTCCCTGGGCACTTGGGAAAAGTTCTCTCCCAACTTCCCAAAAGTCAGGTGGCCTTTTGCATTTGTATTTTCCTTGAGTGGGCGGTCTGGGAGCCTAACTAATGTGCATATGGCTGTACCATGTACCTTCTGAGATGAAGGAACATATTGCTTATTTCCACAACAACGAGCTAGGAAGTATTTACAGTGACCCTGCTATGCTACCTGGGGAATTTCTCCCCAGGTGACAGAATGAAGCAACATCTGAAATTTTTTTTCCCAAAGTAAATTAAAAATAACCTCCAAAAAACTCCCCAGCAAACCAAAGTTGTTAGTCAGGGCAGAGACACCTCTTCCACCAGCACACAGATATGATATAGCTTTAATTTGTATTCATCTTGTCCACTGGGGCTAGAAGATGGAGGAGCTATTATGAAACCTTTTTTTTTTTTTTTTTGAATTTTCTTTATTCACTGTTTACTATGCTGGGCTGACATGATATGATTTGTGCATTGCAGGGTCACAACAAGCTACTTGCAGGACAATTTGCTGAATCAAGAGGGTGATTGTGTCTGGTGCCAGTCAGTCGCAATTAGGGCCAGGATCAGGGAGGCCCAGAGCTTGTGTATCGTCTTGGGCAAACCTCATAGAAATCAGCTCACCTGAAACTAATTGTCACAACAGAGACCTTATGCAAATGAGCCCTAGGGTTAGCGTGGGAAAAGAAAAACTGTCGCAAAGATAGGTGACCTGCTGAGCAGGGGGTCTGTTGCTGGGGAAATCTTTGTTCAATGAGTTAAAAAAATGTTCGCATTGTTCCAAATCCAAGAAAAACGTAGCAGATCCTCTCCCTAAGAAAGCGTGGCGAGCACACTCATCTGAAAGTCCAATAAAGTGGCAGCCAGCTTTCGAGCCGGTAATAAATTGGAAGTCTTTATTCTTTATAAGGGCTGCAGAAGGAAAATGATTTTCCTTTGCAAAGGGGCCTTTAAAGTTTAGCTGCTCACAGTGAGCCGGCGCTTAAAACTTTGCTGCCTGCCTAACCTGTTGGATCTCAGCGGATTTCCCGACCTGTGGTTTTAGCAGCTGGAAAAAAACATCCCTCTTGCTCCCAGGGCTGCTTTTGGGAGGGTCTGGCTCTCATACTGCAGCAAGAGGTTGGGTGTGGAGGGCAGGAAGAAACTGGGGAGCAGATCCATGCAGATTCTCCTGTAGAAATCTCCGGGGATCTGAGAACTCTCCAACTTTGAATGTCTCTTCTCTCGGTGCCTTCCCGCCAGTGAGATGGGCAGGGTCGAGCATTGGAAACATAATCGTGAATTAAGCACATTTAACAAGAGGATCCCTGACGTCTGCACACGAAAACGGCTGTTTCTGACATGCTTCCCCTCTCCCTTTTCTCCTCTGCCTCCAGCCCAGGCAGAGAAAGGCATAATTTTCAGCGAGCGCATTACACAACATTTGTCTTGTTCACTCCTTCCTCTTTAACAATTTTTATGGGGGTTGCTCAACACGTTCTAAAATAGGACTGGAGACGATATAATAAAGTGCTGAACCGATGATATACGCGGCAGTTTATGCTGTCAATGGCAAATTCAAAAGAAAGGGATGCAACACGCTCCAAGTGAAGAAATGCAAGCCCTTGCCCTATAAGCACAGAGTGAGAGGCAGCCAGGGTATTTTTGCACGTAAGGCTTTTCCAAAGAGGTTGACGGGGACAGAAACGAGATTAATTGCACTAAGAGATACTGGACAAATTTCAGAGCCACGAGCGGCTTCGCGCTATCATCGGAGGCAAAAGAATAGTTATTTTGTTTGGTTAATAATTAGAGCTGTGCTTTCATTGGGGCTGCTTTAAAGGGGTGAAATGTAGATGGTATCAGACCAGCAAGTTCAGAAATTAACTTCCTACTCACCAAACATAGTGGAATAAGAGTGGCTTAAAAGAAATGCAGATTAATCACCAACTTTTTTTTTTTTTGATCTCTTTTGTCCCTTTACCACTGTCTGAAATAATTTCCACAAATAGGAGACGTTTCACAGTGGGTATGAAGTGCTCAGCTTTCACTCATCAAACTTTAATCGGAACTGCATTTTAGTTTTTGAATAAAGAACACTTAAAAAATTTAGATGCAAATTATTTTGCATTATTCATGCTCTAAGTGTCCTTGTAGATTTAAACACTTCTGAGGCCACCTTGATTCAAGTAATTACCTAGGCCCTCACTGCTCCATCATGAATAAGGTATTTTGTACAAGTAAAGTATGCACCCGATGAGCTTTTAAAGTGGCTTTACACTGAACTTGTGTATTGCTTCTCCTGCATGAGTGATTCGAACATGCGTCGCAATCTGTCTCAGGTGGGAAATCCTGGCAGAGCATCCATGAGTGACGGAAGGAAGCCTACCAGCCTCGGCGCACTCCATTTCTTTGTCTTCGCAGGAGAATCTCAAAGTGATTCTCTCACTCGAGTCTTGTGGCTCCTCTTGAAAGTCTGAGGGAGCAATAGCTGCTAGGAGGGAGAGAAATGACAGTCATTTTTTTTGGTTAACTCTTCATTCCCCACCCCGGCACCCCTCCCCGCTTGCTGCCTGCGCTCAGTCACTTAAGGCATTCACAGAAGATAATATAAGTCTTGCTACTTTTATGTAACATTGTACATCTGCCTCCCCATCTGTCCGCTCAGCCTCCCTCCCCTACCAGCTCTAGGTACCACCTGAGCGGGATTTTTCACACAATACAGCCAGCCCAGCACCGAGCAGGCTGGCTGGGAGTTGCTCCCAAAAAAATTGGCTGTGGGAGGGCAGGCTGAACCTACAACTCCTCATATATTGCCAGCAAAATGAGCTCGCAAGAGTTAAATTTAATTGGCCGAATCTCATAGTTGGGGTTTGTTGCAAAGAGCCCATAGTTTTTGGGTTTTGGTTCTTTTTTTTTCTTTCCCAGCTACATTGCTTTGAAGAATTATAGGAATTTTATGATGTGCTATTGGAGTTCCACTGGCAGAGATTACAGTAAAGGGGTTAAAGTTGGTTTATGTTAAAAAAAAATTATGCAGAAACCAATAAAAATAAACACACTCCAGTAGACTAAACTTGCTGGGCTTTTAGTTTTAGCTTAACAATAGAAGTTTAGACGACATCCAACATTGCAGCTTTTAGAAAATTAGTTGACACTCACAGTTGATCATCTTTACTACACAGCGGTATAATTAATATTTAAACATTCTAATAATGCAGCTTGCTTTGCATGCACTTTTCAGCCCCACCACAATATATTTTATCAGGAATACTGCTAGCTTTTTCTTAGGTAATGTCGTTTTTAAAAGTTATATTTAAAATAGGTTATTGGCTTCTTGCTCAGTGCAAAAGAAATATCAATAGGCCAATAGGCAGGTTTCATATGTCAGTTTGTGATTAAAGTGTGTCTTTATTGAAGACAATAGAAAATATATAAGGGGCTACTTCATTGCCATCATCATAAAATAAATATACTCGGAGAGTATCGGTTTAGTTGGAGTCGGTCATCTTTCTTCATGCTTTCTATAATAAGAGGAACTTGTAATATCTTGATACAGCGCAAAATGAGGCAGTGCCCCACAGATCTGTGAAATACTGCACCTCTGACACCCACTCACAGCCAGAAAGCCTTTAATAAAGAAGTCAGGCAAGTAAAAAAAAGCCAACCAGGGAGTTTTCACTTAAGTGTTGTCAGGGTTAAGGCTTCTGTCTCCCTGGCAGTTGAGTAAAATGGTGAGAAATAGTCAAAATGAGAAAGGACTGTGCTGGTTTATTTACTTAGGAGAGCTCTTTCCTCTTCAGGCGAGGTGGGGAGGAAAAGTTGTTTCAGGTGCTTTGCTCATCAGCCTAATCTGCCTGATTAGAGCAAGGTGCCCTTTATTCTTCAAGTTCTAACTTCTAGCAAGGGGGCCTGTTCTTTTCTGAGCTGGTCTGGACTCTTCCAGAGTTTTCTCCTGCAGTATTTCACACCCATGGGTCCTGCTCATGCCAGCCAGAAGGTTGGAGCTGCCTGGCTATTATTAACCACTGCAAATGAGTGGGCACCACTGGCAAAAGGCATTCCCATGGCTCCTTTGGGCTGATCCAAGAAAAAAAACCCCAAAACTATATAGGCAGGTCATGCATACCTGTTCTGGCTGGTGTGTGATGCAAGAAGGATCTCCTGAATTTCCCAGCTGGAGAAAGCATCCTGCAAAATGAGCTCCTGGCGTAGCTCTTGGCCTTGCAGGTATTTAGTGGGATGCTCAGAGAGATGGGGTTTTTTCACAAGAGATGGGTTTTGTTAGGCAGGCCTGCACTGGGTTGCAAAGGTGCTTGAAGCTCAGCTGAGAACCCAGCCCTGGGTTTTGTCACGTTTCATTGCAAGTTTGAAAGCAGGCCTATTTCTATTAATACTGTTAATAAGAGACATATGTTTTGTCAAGCAAAACCACCCTTCCATTAAAACGGAGCATAATTTCATGCCTTTTTTTTTTTTTTAACATTCATGCAAAAATAGCCATTTCCCCAACATGTCCCAGAAAGCCAAGTTGGAGAGTGCGTGTGCAAAATTTTACCAAGCCACAAGTATTCCCAGGCCAGATACCACTAAACACAAACTCTCAGTGCCTCACTGCCTCAAGCCAGTCCTAGGGCCTCAGCCTAATTGCCTGGGAGGCAATGGGAGTTTTTAATTTACTTAAAAAGTAGCAGAAATGGGCTTTAAATACTCTGTGTGTGCAGTGACCGTATGAGTGACGCCATGAGATCCATAGCATGTGTGAAAATGGATTGCATATTGCTGAGAGCGTTCCCTGGGCTCTGCCATGGATCGCCTCGTGTCACGTGTGCCTGCCAAGAATTTGGGGATAGGGCTTGGCTGGGAGGTGTCTCTGGGTGTAAAACAAAGTGGCCTTGTCTTGGAAAAAGGGTGCGTGGGAGCCGTGGTGCCGCGTGCGCTCTGTCCGTAGGGCAGGGGTGGAAGTGGGAGTTTTAAGGAAACAGATAAACAGCACATAGAAAATGCTTAAAAATAGGGCCATAACTCCCAGCCTCGCCACGTTGTGACCCGAGGTATGGGTGAGAACTGCCCTGACTCGTACTTGTCAAATGAAACCAGAGCTGTGAGATGCTGCGATAGAGACTTCTGGGGTTTGAGTTGGGAGCAAACCACCTCTCATGGGGTGGCTTGCTCCTCTTTTATCAGGTTTTGCTCAGGAAGGGAGTTACACACACCTTGGCTGCAAATAACAAGAAGAACGTGATCTATTTTAAACCTGCTGCTGAGGTGGTAAAGAGATAAGTTGAAACCTAACTGCTATCTCGCTTGTGTGTGTGACAGATATGGCCAGAAATGGATGAAATTAAAAGCATTTTTCATATGCTAATAGCAACCTGGATGAGGGGAAAACACAGAGAAGGGAGCAGCAAAGTCAGGAGGTTTCTATCCCAAGTATATTTCTCCCATTACCTAAATTATAGGACTCCGTTCCCCAAACTGATATACATATTTTTGCTGTGTCTAAAAGCAAATTCTATAGTAGAGTTTGATTTCAGCATCAACCTTATGGCAGCCATGTGGGAGTGAGATTATGGGACATGTGGAACAAAAGTCTTCCAGCCAGAGGAGGCCTTCTGAGCATAATGATTCTTATTTAAATCAGTCTATGTTTTATTACTCAGCTGGGGAGGGGGGAAGGAAACCAAGGAAAAGAATATTTCTTTAAAACCACCGTCACCTGAATTGCAGATGAAGAGAAATTAAGTAGTTTTCAGCCTGCAGAATGGACAAACATTTTCATATCATAATAATAATTTCAAGCAATCCTCAATTCTATATTTTTGGGGTTTTTTTTGAATTTTACATTTAAACTTGTTTTTCCTGTTGGCGTGCCTGCCGATTCATTTGTAAATGTGCTTTAAATTCCTTTGTATATTACAATGAATGCCACCTCTTTAAACGCTCTTAGTAATTTAGCGAACTTCTTTGCCAGTGGGTGAAAGTACAGTATTGTACATGCATAAGAAAAGGTACATTCATTATGCTTCACGTATGAAAAGGTATATTAGGAACGGTTTTGCTTAAAGTGGAGGGGTGAATGGAGGAGCCCCTGATCCATCACAGGGCTTTTGCATGTGTGAGAATGTGTCTCTGTGAGCCCCGACGTCCCGAAATGTGGGTTGGGAACCTACCGGCAAATGTGTGCCTGTGAAACCTGAGAAGATTTATAACAAGTAGGTAATCGGTTCAGGCCCGTGAGAGGGGAGTGAAAAGCTCACGCTGGGGCTGAGCTGGAGTTTTAGGGAGAGGGACAGAAAACCTGAGGGTCTGGTTTCTCCCTTCTTCCCTTCCATGGCTGTCAGGAGTCTCCACGCTGTGCCATGGGAAAAGGGTTGTGCCAGGCAGAGGCTTGGGATACCCCTGTGACTTTAAACGTGTCTTGGTGCCGGGGCTGATGGCTGGAGCTTGCCACACAACCCATTTGTGGTGTGCCCTAGGTGGAGGGACAGAAGTGAGGTGGCCATGAGAGCCTGGTGTCGCACTGCTTCCCACCTCCTTCCCACAGCTCCTGGCTCTCTCCACAGGAATGGGAAGGTTTAGCTAATGGCATTTTTCTTGGTGTGAGAAATACATCCTGTGCTGTGGTGAAAGGTAAAGGGTGGGTATGGTCAGGCAGGGACAGCATCTCTGAGGAGTGCATGACCACACTGGGATAAATCCTGCTTGTTGTCTCCCCCTTTTTCTTGAGACCCCTCACTTCAGTGAGGTGAGTGGGATTTGGGCCCTTGGTTTGGCATTTCTGTGAAGAACAACCACAGCCTTGCGGAGAAGGTTGGTCACTTTATGGCCAATAAACATAAAAGCTGAGAGGGTTTCAATGAAACATTCTCCTCCAAACCAGAGGTCATTCATTTTGCACTTACTCCTTTATGTGGTTTCTGAAAGTTTAATTTTAAGGAGAGGATGTGGGTATGCTCTGTTTGTTTTCTTTCTCTTTCCTTCTCTTTCTTTCTTTCTGAGCTCCTTACTTCGAATTACTTTCGGGGAAACGTGTGTGAATGCTTTCCAGTGGCATGCCAGCTGTCATTTTTCAATCAGGGCTGGGGGAGAACCCAGAGTTTATTTACAAGATGCAATTTTAAGCTTGATTCATTGTAATAAGTGTCACTGTAAGGCAGGCGAGGCTGAGTTAGCTTTCATTAACATTCTTCAATTCTGGAGCCCATCAGGAGGTAGATAAGGTACCACCGGGTCCATCCACCTCCCAGACCACAGGAGGACAATGCCAGGAATGTTTGCAATGTGTTTCTATTTTTGTCACACCTATGTGTGGCCATCCATCTGGTCTTAATCAATCAGTCTCATCCCGGAGCTTTGCTGTTCTCCCAGCTGAAATAATACACTTCTTCAGCAAGAGCTGTGCCTCAAGGAGGGTCACTACTCACCATTCCCCAGACAAGGCATATTAACAAGGCTTACATATTTGTAAACATAGGTAAACCCAGGAGGGGTGGTTGGGAAGGAACATTTTGAAATATGAATATTTTATGAATAAACCACTGCGTTGTTTACTTAGCGATATTACACAGGAAAACTTGATGAAGTACTAGAGGTAAATTTGTTTTAGCAAAAAAAACAACAACCTCAACCCCTCAGAAGCACTGAGACAAAGATAAATGATGAAAGAGAGAATGATCCACCATCCTATTCAAGCAAAGGTAGCATATATAAAGTATGTTTTTGAAAGAGCAGAGAAGTGGGTGGTGAACACTGTAAAGTGTGCCATTTATTTATTTAGATTGCACATCAGGAGATAAAACAAATGAAAACTCTGACTTGTTAATAATTTACATTTAAGTGGAAAATTCTTACATGCTGTTAAGATACCTCCAAGACCTGACACTGCAAATGCAAATAATTTACATTCTTTGTGTGCACACAACTTCGCTTGTCTGGAAGAAGGAAAAAAAAATTCAAATATGTGTTCAGGAGGCGATGAAAACCAGGAGACATTATAATTATGTTTATTAATTTCGGATGCCTCTTTTGAAGCATTCATGGAGCTGACCTTCCCCATTCATCAGGTGTTCCTGGCTTAGAATCTGCTGGGCCATACCTCCCAACCTAGGAGGTAGGAGATGCAAAGAGGGGGGATTTCTTTTCAATAAGCAGAACTATTACTTCTCCCCCGAACAGCTTATGCAAAAAGTTTTGTGGGGGAGAAAAAAAGACCCAGAAAAAAAAAAAAAAAAGAGGAGTGTGCATAACAATAACTACCTCTGTCCCTTCTGTTTTTGTTCTTTTCATGTCAGGGAACTTTTTAGCCGTGCTGCCCGGGTAACTGCTCTGGAAGGTTGGAATATCTCTTGTTGAAGGAGGTTTGTGATTGAGGGCCCTCTGACACAACCTTTTGTTGCTCTGAGGTGTTTGATCCTCTTTCCCTTTCTTCTAAAACCAATCCCATCCCTTTAAAAAATGGATAACCAGCACTTCTTTTACTTATTGTCAGCTTTTGGAAAGTTACTGTGGGGGGTTGTAGAAGTTTAACTAGTTAACCCCTTGCATCCTGATAGCGGGGCGCTATTAGTCCTTCTCCCTTGCCCCTTCCCGGACGGGGAATATTTCCATAGCTGTGTCAGGTATGCAAATCCTCTTTATAGGGAGCCATGTGACGGGTTGGCTTGCAGACAGTTTGCTCGCTGATCTTTCTTTGCCCTGGAGCTTGCTAAGGAAAACCAGGTTCAGCTCTGAGCATGAGCAGGGGCTGAGCACTCGCTCCCCAAATCAGGACGGTGGCTTGTCAATCGCGCTGAAATTTCAAAATGAGTCAGAATTTGTAGCTGCTGAATTTCTTCTCTTTCCTTGAACTGAAACTTGTGAGAGTCACCACAGGCGTAGGCTGATCTGATACACTTTTTTTTCCCCCCTCTCTCTCTCTCTTTGAGAGCAGCTCTGAATAACAAGAATTCACAGAGAGTCGCTCTTCAAAAGTGTGCGGCCAAATCTGAAAGTAACAAAGGAAGAACACCTTAAAATGAGATGTGTAATAAGGACGCTTGCTCAGAGCCTTGAGATTAAAAATGAGACTGTTTTTTGGTTTGTTTTTTTCAAAGGGAAGGGACACAACCCAAGCTATAGGAAAGAAAAGCAGCTTAAATGGATTATTTAACAAAAAGCAACTTCTAGCGCCTAGATAGTGACCTACATTCTGCACACAATGATGATGTTTTACGGTGGTGATAGGGTTAATAACCTAACATCATTCATGTAGTGTTTTTTGAAAATTGAATTTTACTGCTACAAAGTAAATGTAACAGCCCTCTGGAGACAATATTACAGGCACTTTATTGTTTGCTAAGCTGATGTCATCTTTCTACGGACTGACTTTAAAACAAAGGCAGAACATTTATTACAAATATCACTGTGTGAAAGGAAATCTACTGAAATATTGTTTAGAAGGTGGACTGATAAAAATGTATTAATACTTGGCTTTGATTATCTGCAAAGTTATGCCTGTGGAATGCTTTCTCGCGTGATGTCTACTCATGAGAAACGTTCATCTTGGATATTGCACCTACTTTTATTTTAATGTTATCCATCTCTGAGCATGTGTTACTTTTAAAATGTGTTTTATAATATACTCTACAGCTCATTTATAACTCTTCGCAGTTTCTTTGTAAGAATGTAAATGAGGTTCTGATCAAAACCTAAAATATTTCCCTTCAAAGCATTTTCATGTAAACAGGGCCATGCCCTCCTTGCTGAAATCAGTGCAATTCTCACATGCATAAAACCAATGAGACTTGGCCCTGTCTTACGTCATGCTTTGGCTCTGATCTGCCTTCTGCTGTGACCTTTCCCAGTGTCTGCAGGCTATGGACCCATTAAGATCACTGTTTTCCAACCTGGAAACCCAATCAGGTGCCTACAGCAGCATCACCCAGCATGGCTAATATGCTGGAGACTGAAGATTCAGTGCCTACAAGTGAAGTTATACTCTTTGGAGAACAACACCATATGTTTCTATACATATATATATACAGTATTAATGAAATGACCAGGTCTGAAAATTTTGGCCTGGTTGTAGATGACCCTGAGCTTTGAGTTTTATTGTTCCCATGCAGCTTCTCTAAGTAGGTTTCAAGTGAACAAAATACATTTGTCCCTTTTGAGAAAAGCAAACAATTCATTTGCAAATAATATCCATTAAAGTTTAAATTTCCTTTGTTTACTCACTTGCAGAATGAATCAATGACCATTGCAAAGTAATAAGTACAGTGAGGGAAAATACATTTTCCTGTATCATGGTACCACAGTTGTGGCTTTTGCAGGTGAAGCATAAAAAGACGAGAACAGCTTTATGAGGACGGGTGTCTAAGCAACTGATTAGCTCATCTTTGTTGAAGGAAGACTTCAAGAGAAGTGTAGGAAAGAGGGACAAATTTAGAAAGTGAGTAGTGGAGTTAGCAGTAAAACTAGTAACTTAGTAGGAGTCTGTGATATTAGTATCACTTCTGCAGTCTGTGAACGTGTAATGCCCTTTGCAAAGGTGGACATCTACCTACGCTCCCCAGCAGGAATTTATATTCATAACCCCCTTGTTATATATTTAATGCTGACAGGTTGTGGCAGCTTCTATCAGTGGGATTAAAACTGGCAATCAGATGATAACAGTTTACTTTTAATATCCTCAGAGCAAAGTTTTCAGATTGCCAACAATTATCAAAGGGTGTCTTGCCTGGCTCATTAATGCTAATATTCTTAGATGTTTGAATGTGATTTTGCATGTCAAGCCAATCTCCCTGGCATACCTCTGGACATCCTTTGACTGGGCCTGTGTGGCATTTTTTGTTTGATCTTTGGGATTGCTCAGATAAATTTAATCCTGACATAAGCAATACTCATTCTGACATCAGTAGGATCTGCTCATAGGTAGAGCAGGGACAGCAGGCTCTGTCAGAATGTTGGAAAGAAGTTCTACTATTTAAAAATATAATTAAGAGCAGGCTATTAACCTTTGGCTTAACCCAGAAGTGGAGGTTTGTCTTAACATGACTGAATACAAATGTCCTTGCTTTTCCACATGAAATACCTTCCAGAGGCTTTATTCAGAAACACTGGGTGGGTCTGACCCAGGTTCTGCAGAATTCACCTCAAAGGTTAGATGCCCCAAGGTACCTCTTCAGTGAGGCTTGAGCTGAGCCTGAAGCTCTGAGGCCTTATGAGAGGAGAAGGCCTCTGTGTGCAGGCTGAGACCACAGCTTTATCCAGCAGTTTCCACTTCTGTAAGAGTCAGAGGGAAGGGATGGAGGGCTCCTGGCTCGTATCATTCGGTGCTTCCCGATGAAAATCAGTTGACTTGCGGCTGTTGATCCCAGCTCTGGGTTTGACTCATACTGGCCACTATTCCCAAGGTCTACAAGAGGGCTATATATAACTACAATGTATAATGGTTGCTGTTAAATGCCTCAGCTTTGCAAATAGATGCACCAGACATCTCCTTTCTGTCTCATGTACTACAATTGTTTCAATTGTTTGAAGTCAAGTGCTTGACGCCTCTGAGAAAGAAGCCTCTGTAATGTCTCCCACAGTAGATAAGGCCAGTTGAAATGAAAATAAAGGTGATTCTTTATTGAACCCTGGACACAGTCAGGACTCTGTAGTTCTCTGGCTGCCTGACTGGAATAGTGCAGTCCTAATGCCACTGTGGAGGGCTCTGAGCACTGACCTGGAGCTTGTAGTCTTGAAAAAGAGTCCCAAAACACAGAACAAATGCAAGCAGAAAGGGAAAATAAGTACTTTCTTGCAGGGAAAATGTTGAAACAGCACGCCAGGTTATACAATCAGCATTTCTTCATTATTTTAGTTGTACTCTAGAATTCAGAAAAGGTTTGGCCTTAAAAAAGCCCGTCCCAGCAGCAACAATGGCTATAATCACACATTTGAATGTTAGAATTAGTTTTATGCAGTGCACTAGAAAAAAACCACCCCAAAATCTTGAGAACACTTTCAAAATAACCAGAGAAAAATAAACCATTCCTTATGTCAGTCTTGTTAGAGAGGGATTAAGAAACTGGCAATTATTTTGGCGACCTTAATTGTTGCTCTGCAGGAAAATATGTAATTAGAGCACGTTCGCAGGCCTGCACACCTGCAGCACATCCTACAGTATAATGTCAGCTTTCAGTGCTTGCTGGTGCCAGGTTCTATCACAACCAGGCACAGTGATGCTCTGAGAACATTTCGGACTCGTGTAATGTAGCTTCTGTGTATGAAAGAAGCAGGCATTTACACTGCCATACAATGGAGTGCATTACTGCAACACTGGTTTCATTCTTTCCCGACGCCTACCTTCAGCGCTGCTCTGGTTTACTCAGTTTGAGGTTTTATTGTTACGGTATAATAGTCCTGTACATTTCTGAAATTCCCTTATTATTCAGCTTATTAATACAGTACTGGCTTGATTATCAGGCTGCAGTTGTGAAGGGGAAGATTCAGCGTGCTAGCAAAGTCAGAAGCTGGGTAAATTCCTGGGATAATGAGAACAATTGTTTGACGTGTTTGAGCCCGGCTCTGTGTGTGCACACAGCCGCCAATGCCAACGTACATGTGTGCGTGCATGGGGTGCCCCTGCCTAAAAACAGAGTGAGAAACACTGGAAGTCAGCTTTAATTTCTTGACAGAATGGCGGGGGAACAATCCCTCCTTGCGCTGCTCCTCGCTTTTACCTCTTCCCCACGTTGCTCCTCTGGAAAACTGAAAGGCAAGTTAAAATAAAGCCGCAGTGGAGGGAATAGCTGTCTTCCAGCTAAATTCAGTAATCTGGCACGCTGATAGTTAACAGACTTCTCCCCCTAAGGGAGATACACTGTATTTTGCTATCTGACATGTTGTCATATATAAAGAAATCAATTGGTAATTAAATGATGCACCTTGTGAAGATGACAAAAGGCATTTGGTTGCGAAAAGAGAACTGGGTTGTGAGGGGTTTGTAATGAAGGCCTAATGACTATTCATAAGAGATTTTCAGTCCGTTGATCCACTTGACTGGAAAGTTCTGCCCTGGAGAGTTAGTGCTGTCAGATTCTCTCACCTCAGAAAGCCGCCGCGATCGACGGTGTGGAGTATGAGCGAGAAATTATCTAGTTGTTGCTTCAGGCCTGTCTTAGGTCACATGCAGAAGGCACACATCTGGCTTCCTGTAGGTGCAACCTCGGGACATAAACTTTGACTAATTTTTAAACTATAAATATGTAAGGCTGACACTGAATAAGTTACCTTTTATTCATGTTTTCATAAATTTTCTAGTGCGTTAAAGGCTTTAGTGGAGCTCCCATTTTGGACTTCGCAGCTTCTGTTGCTCTTGCAACAGTTTTGTTTTCCTCTCCCCCGACAAGTGACATTTTAAGAGATTTCTGTGGCGCAGACACTGCCCACGTTACCTCCCCTCTCCTCGCCCACGACCGATGGGCCAGCCAGGATTGTCATGGTGGGGTCACCTATGGAGAGGACCTGGTGGAGATGTCAGGAAGCATTATAGGGTCTCCACACAGATTTTTGCCCCCAGTGGAGCTTTTTGTTGGTATGCATTTCTCTGGTCACTAGCACTCAGGATAATCATACCAGACCAGTCTCCTCCTCTGAGATATTTCCTGATCTTTTCCATTTGCAGGATGTCCCTTGGATGGGATTGCTTGGAGGTGACACACCAGGAGGTAGATACCCACAGTGTCCTAGTTAAACCGAGAGTTGCACCCTAATTGCTGAGACTACAGAGATGAGCACCTTTTGCACATCCATCTCCAACGTTGCACCCTCTTGAGTGAATAAATCTCTCTCTAGCGAGTGGTATTTTATAATTAAAACTGAAAAGGAACAAATTGATTTCAGGAAGCTATTCCAGAGCGGGTAGACGTTTCCTTATGCTGATCAAATCCAGCACAGCTCCTGGGTGAAAGCTCTGAGCTCTGTGCATGTTTGCTTTTGAAAAGTGGCCATCCACCTTATCTTATCAGGCAGCTCACCTTATCAAAGGTAAACATATTTACCACCTCGTTAAAGGTTCTTTGCAACAGCACTCCAAAGCTGTATTTGTGGACAAAAACCTGTCAAAGTCATTGTTTAAGACAGACAGGAGGACAGTTATGGTCAACTTTGGGGGTTTCTGTCTGTCAATAGTGAAGCAGCAAAGTAATTCAATACATTCTGCATATTTCAGATGGCCTCGTTGGTGTTTCCTTCTTGTATATTGTGGTTACTGAATTTTGCTGATGTGTTTGCCCAAGCTGACAAGGTAGACCAAATGAATGGACAAATGCCAAAAAAACAATTATGTTTATTAATGTACATTGATTGCTTGTTTAGGGTATAAAACAAATTAAAAAATACATTAGTATTTAAACCTTCTTTTTATAGCTGGCCTAATGACTACACGTAATAGGGTGTCTAGTAAAGGACGCTCTGCAGTACCTATAACTCCTGGCTTTATTGTCATATTATTTGAGTTGAGTTTAAAAGGATGGTTCTTTTATCATTTCTTTAAATGACAGTTTGTATTTTTTATCTTTTTTTTTTTTATAGTATATAGGCCTTAAGTCAACTCATTAAGGCCATAATTAGCTAATCTTGTTTACTTTAAACCCAATATTGACCTCAGCTATGACGGCATTCTGGTTTTGTGTCACCCAGCCACCCTTGGCTCCTACGGAAAGCATGGTGGGACCCCAACAGTGCAGGGAGATAACTTCCCCCAAACCCACCACCTTCCTGCCACACCACTTTCCCCAAGGAAGGAGAATCTACAAGAAGTGGAGAAAAGCCCAAACCCTTGCCTGTTTTTACTGCTTTTTTCCACATTTTCCCCATGCCCTCAAGCATCCAGGAGGCACAAGGTTGCCAGGAGTGTGAGCCCTTTGAAGGAGGAGAGGAACATGCTCAGTCTTCCTCCTCTTTACCCCGATTCCCATGGACATCCCCAAGACCCACCACACACCCACCATCAAACCACAGCTTTTAAAGTGGGGCTGACTGACACTCAGGAGAGGACTCTGGGTTTATGGCCCAAGAAGTTGCTAAATAATTTTACAGTATCTCTTTTAAGTTTGGGCAAGAAAGTTATAGCGCTTTAAGTTAAGGGCAACATCACTCAGTAGGGCCTTAGAAGTCCTGCCAAATAGCAAAGTGAAAGCCATAAAGTAAACATGACTTAGCGACACCTGGACCTTTCAGGTTTTATAGCAATTGTTTATAATGTTGGACTGGCCTCTAAAATACGTCTGCAGAAATGGTGCCGGAGCTTTATTTTACCTAACTTGCTCACTTTTTATGTTCTACTCAGGTTCTACCCTTCATTATTTGCACTTATTTAAGGAGTCCTGCTTTCTTTCCTTGCTCTTTTACTTGCCTTTTTATTCACTGGCCAAGGCGGTGACGTAGACTTAACAGCACGATTTCCATGTTTAATGGGTGTCTCTCAGAATTCCTCAGCATTATCAGCACATGTGGCTCAGAATACGGCTAAACTGGCTCCAAAATATGTTTTTACCATTTTCTGGGTTCTCTTCTGAAAAGAAAAGCAGAGATGCTGCTGTTTCAAACAGCAGTAATTGGTTAAACTGGTTCCAAAATATACTTTTACTGTTTTCTGGGTTCCCTTCTGAAAGAAAAGCAGATATGTCATTGTCTCAAACAGCAGCTGAAAAAAAAAAGGAACTAATTCTGAATCCACAAAAGTTCCCTTAAATTCTTTTTTTTTTTGCTTCTCAGTTGAAAACTCTTCTCATACAAAGCCCCTATAAACTTACCTCAGTGCTACCAGGCCCTATTGGAACTAATGGGGCCTGACAGCTCTTCAGTTAAAAATTATACATGAGGGTCACTTTCCCTTAAATTATCTATTGTATGCCAGCTGTTCACAACTACAATGGTCTTACTTTCTTCCCATTGCCTAAAATGGTTAACTTCACCACAAAGCTGTCTGACTCTCACTGCAGAGGGCTTTTAAAGGCACTTCTTCATCCTAAGCAGCACCTTGATGGCACTACTAATTTCAGATAGATTTTTATCAGTTTCAGGGAATGTTGGGAGTGTTTGTTTTGCTTGTTTCGTGTCATAACACTTGAGATATATCATAATTTCTCATTTGCTGTACAACTTTATTCTATTTTTATGCTTCTGAGTGATGCTGCTTTAAGTGCCCATGAGTGGTACTTCCGGACCATAAGCACTATCAGAGGCAACCTCAGGCAGATAAAACTCCTTGTCTTTTTGTTGGGGAGGGGAGAAAGGGTCATCGTCAAGTGCTGGGTTTTTTTTTTCCCCTATTTTTTTCTTTCCTTTGTGCCTATTAAAACTGAAGCTACCACATCTTCATAAAGGGAGACTACTCTTAGGTCAGACTTATTTCAGAATCAAAGCCTTCATCCTCAAGTGCTTCTCATTACTTGCTAAAGGCTTCAGTGGTCATTTTGGGGCTGTAATTAGAAAGTCTGACACTTTTAAGGGATGGCTGTAGAATGAAATATTCCTCAAAATTTTTTTTGGTTGGCTTTTTTTTTTTGGGGGGGCTCCTAGTTTGAAAACAAGAAGCAACCAACTTTCCTGGCCTCCTTGATACTTAAATAAACCTGCCACCCTTATTTCCATAGATTAATGAATAGTGGAAAGTACGTGGCAAAGGTTTATTCTCATACTCCTCCCTGCCTTATCAGGGGCATTCTTTTTAATTATAAGATAAGCGTGATTTAGTGGTTATTTTTGCAACCTGGCAGAGCTACCACATCTGTAAGGCTGCTTGATTTTTTAGCATCCAGTAGCTTTGACGACCCATGCTTCCCATACCTCTGGGCAACTGAGGAGCCTCCAGCAACACAACCAGTTGCAGCCCGAAACCTGGCGCAGCTGCATATGGATGCTTATCATTAATTTATTTAAAAACCCGGTCACTGATCCACAGGCTGCGGCAGCTGGACAAGATCCCATATTGGTTGCAGTTACACATTTCTCCCGCTCCATTATGTGATCTTTCAGGGGTTGGGTGCATTAATATGCAACTGTTCTGTTTTCTTTCAGCTGGCTTGTAAACTCTTTAAGCAGCCGAACAGAGTTTGCAATTGTTACGGGGTTGAGTGGGTGGATAGGAGCCGGGGCTGCAGCCTTGTCCAGTTGTAGATAGAATAAAATTGACAATGATGCAATGGAGCTGGCATCTGGACAACTCCGTGGGATGAATGGCACTGCTCTCGCGGTCCCTCCGGTGGTTGTACGCCTTGTAATAGCTAGCGTAGGAAGGGTGGTGAAAATTGATATGCACTATTACTACGTGTATAAAACTTAACACTGGGGCCATAGCACAGGTGGGGGGTTCCTGTTTATTGATTTTTATGACTCGGTTAGAACATACGGCTAATGCTTTTATACTCCAGGAGCTCTGGGAGTGCTCACCTCAGGTAATAAACCTCTCCGTACTTTGCAGCAGTTCGCGATTTACATGTGAGCTTACGTTCCACTGTGCAAAGCCATCCCTCTCCCTTCAGGAATACGTGGCTGAGAGGGAAAAGAAAGCGACTTAAAAGTGGTTTTATTTCGGATTTTGCAAGCTACCCATTCCTGCGATGGAAATGGTCCCTTATTCTAATTACTCATATTTCCAAGAAAATTAGTCACACAAACTTATGTTATGTGTTGTCTCAGAGGTTGAAAGCAAATTAGGTTTCCAATAAGACAGTACATCAAACAAAGTAGCATGTTCTTGATGCAGATGACTTTTTTTTTAGAATTATGGTTGGACACTTTTGGCAGACAGATTGTCTTTTACTCTATCAAAATGACAGTTTCTTTTGTAACTGCTACATTCATAATTAGAAGGAGAGAAGCAATCTGCCCAATTTAATATACTAAAAGAAGTTTAGTGTCTTGTGCTAGTAATTTCATTATTTTTAAATATGAATTAATTGTCTTAAAATAATATTGTTAGAAGTATAACTAGTAGGATTATGGAGCTAATTCTCTTCTTTTTTAAACAGAAAAATCAAAGCTCCTATTAATGCACTTCAGGCTAGATTAGGATTTTAGGTTTATATCAGGTGTTCTGTTTGAAGATTCAGGGGAACAGGCTGGAGGCGGGGGAAACGAATCCTTAATGTGAAATTCCTCTGTACAAAACCTGAGCTCTCCCAGGTTTACTGTAAGCTTGCAAAGCTTAACTCGGGGTAATGAATGAGGAGAGCTAGATGGTTTAGCAGCCTGGGAATAGAAGAAAAGGCCTTTCACCTCAGGTTCACGCGGTTTCCTCAGGGAGCTCGGTGCCAAATGGGCTGCCTCTTTATTTTTTGGGTTGTTGTGAGAGGAGTTTCACACAGTCCCTGAGCTTTCTTTGTGCCTGGTGTTGATATAATGGTTATTCTAATGCCCAAAATTGCACAGGTTTGCAAACACAAGGTCTCCAGTTCCCATCAAAACTCACGGGTGCAAGACGTAAGTCAGCAGAAAGGCCTCCAAAAAATCTGATAGATACTTTGTTCAAGAACAGTATTAACCTTGAAAGTTTAACTTTCTCCCATGAAATCCAATCCCGACATGGGTTGTGCCTCAGTATTGTATTGAAAGAGGGAATAACTTTTAATTTCAAGTCAGATCTTTTTTGCTAAACATTCTGTTCTCTTTTGACCTCGAGGTAGGCACTGGCTGAAACCTGAACCCACTCAATGGCACCCAAAGGATGTTCCCATCCCAAAGCAATGAGCTGGGGGTTTTGGGCAGGTACCTGGTGCAGGAGGCTGCACATCCTTTGGGATAACTGTTGTACATTTTGACACATTAATTAGAGGATGAGGTCCAGGAAGGAGTCCCACCCATGAGGGAATCAGGGAAAGTAAATTTCTTTCCTCTGATAGCAGAAAGGATCTGGAGCACCCAGGAGCACCCAGGACACCCACCTTTCCCTCAGGGGTGCTGTTATTAATACCACTTTTAGAAAAGGGGAAATACAGAAGGTCGAAAGAAAGGGAAAATACTTGAAGGCTTGAGGTCTGAAGCCTCATTCCACATCCCTTCTTTTACCTCTTAACCACAGGCAATGCCTCTGAAGTTTGCACACTTAAAACAACGCAAATAATGCATTTTTAACAGAGATGTTTTCTCTGTTGGGACATCTCCCCTCTTGCTGCTGTTCCTTTTTGCTCAGTATCAGCTGAGTCCTTGCCCTTTGCCACCAGCTCCATAGGAAAACAGCTGCAGAAAGCCTTATCCCAACCAGAATAAAATCATTATGACACAGCAAACCCAAACATGACATGTGGTTTCAACAGCCTCTTATGCCCTACTCCACATTTCCTTTTGGCTGTGAGGATAAGGTTGGGGACCTGCCTAATAAGAACATTTCAGCTGACCATGAGGCACATATAGATAGGAGAAACTTTGAGCCATTTTAAGCTCAAATTCTGGTGGGAAGCGAGCTCTGGAGGTGGTGTTACTTCACATACACACATGCTGGCAGCCAGTAGCTCCTCATGTGCACAGCAACAAAAATCTATGCTGAAAGAGCATCAGTTTTAACACCAATTGCAGCATTTCTAGTGCTGCAAGGCATGAATTTTGCCCTTTTTTGCATTGATCAGGATATATTGAGTGAGACACCTGGTAGGAAAAAATAAAAAAGGGAAATAGGCCATGGAAAATATGTAGTCAGTGGAGGGGTAGCTGGAGTAGCACAGCTTATGTCTCGCTTCCCTTCTCAGGTGTCTGGCAGAAATCACAGGTGAAGAGTCCTGGGGAAAATCCCACATGAGGGCATGGCTGGGTTTGACCTCCCCTCTTTTTCTTCCACCTCCTTCTCCTCCCCATGGCACCTCCTGTTTGCTCCTGGTGCCATGTGAGCACTGGACTGGGACCAGCTTGGCCATGGAGGGATGGTCACTGTTATTAATTTGGTGTCCTACCTTTAGTACCATGAGCAATGAAGGGATCATGGATATTCAGGAGTTCTTGTCTCTGCAAAACCCAAGGAGAGCACCATGGGCATGCAGAAGGCATCTCTTCACCCTCAGGACATTGTTTCCTGCTGTGTTTTCAAGGCTCACACCGAACTATAGAGGCTTTAAAGCCAGTTAGAGAGGACAATCAGATATTTTTTCCCTAACAGAAAATGCTGGTGGTTTAGATATATGGGTCACTGCTAACTCTCCCTCTAATACTTTCTGGTCGATACATACCAAAGGGGAGAGAAGTCCGAGGCATGTCTGTCCCTGGGATGGAGCCAAATGTTCATTTCAGTAATGCTATTTACTGGGAGACATCTTGATTAACAGAGCTTAATACTATGTAAAATCATTCCCAGTTATCTAGTTCTAGCAATACCTACGCTGTTGGCTCTTTCTTTCTGGTTTTGGGAGTTTTTTTAAGTGTTTCTCCCCATAACCATCAGCTCCCAGTGGGCATCCTGTCCTTCCCCAGGACATCATGTCATTGCCTATATGCTCACACGCGGTGAAACCCAACATGAGGGCGATGGACACTGACTCAGAGGGCTGTTCTTACCTGTCTTAAAGCTGATAAATTTCTGCATGTGTCTCAGGAGTTTCACATCTGCCGCCTAATGTGGGAAAGAGTGAAGTAGCCCAGGTACTTTTTCATTTCTCGCTGGCACAGAGCTGCTGGGCTGGGAGCTAAGCGTCGCACTCATTTCTGTAAATTCAGAAACCAGTGCTGGTGGTGCAGTTTTTCACACAGCTTCTTCAGTGACCCCTAACATCTGCCTAACCCTTAAGCGTACACAAACCATTTCTGACTTGGGTTAGAGGGCAGAGGGATATTTTTGCCGTGCTCTTTTGCAAAGCATGTTTGTTGTAGCTCTAGGCCAATGATTTTTTTTTCCTAAGCGTTTTTACCTAGCGGATTTATGTACTGTGAGCATCTCTCTGGTCACATTTTTCCAGCGAACAATGCCGGATTTCCCCTCAATATTGAATGTATCCGAGGCTGGCTCTTTTATCACTCCTTTTCTTCTCAATGTCTCAGAGTTTTGGGGTCTTCCTCCTTTGTCTCAGAAAGGAGCAGCACTGAAAGCATTTCCACCTGGATGTTTAAATTATTTAAGTTGCAGGAACCAGACCTTTTCCCTCCTGAGTAGTTGTGGGTTTTAAAGGCTAAAATTGCTTCATCATGCCAAAGTGAAAGTATGCATAAATTATTTAGTTAAACCTGAGAAAATACAGACTTTTTCTCAGTGATCTTTCAAGGGCTGCCTACTTAAATTTCAGAAGAATGGGCAGGGGTTTCTCTTTCTCTCGCCTCTTTCTTTCTCTTGAAAAATATTTTAAGTACCTATTCAGTCTTTTCTGAGATAAAGCTGTGACCAAAAATTGGAGGGCTGGGTTTTGAGCAAGTTTCAGAATAGAAAGGAAAATGCTGTACAAATCCTGAGTGCCCCTACTTCATCACGGACCTATGAATGCTCTCACCAGAGCAGGTAACAGGAGGTCGTGCCTGCTCCCAGTGCCAAGCAGAGGTCTGTGTCAACATTTCCCCCATGGCCTCTGTTTGTCAGGAGTTTATAGCTTGACTGTAAAAATACAGAGGAGAATTTTTTGGGGTTTTTTTAGCTAACTTCCAAGGGGTTTTTAATTAATCTTGGGCCAGGCTGTGGTATTCTTTGCACTCTGCAATACAGAAACATCTTGTTGCGGGCACTAAGAGTCAGGTCATGCTCTTCCTGTAGCAGGATCCATCCCTATTTATTTTTAAGGTGTAATGATGCTGGTACTAAAGTTAATGAGAAAGCTCCCTTGGCTACAGGGCAGCAGGAATGGTGTTTAAACCTTCTCCAGGCCAGCAGAAGGACCCACCAGCACGGGACCTGGTTCTGTCAACACAGCAGAGTTTACAGGACTCGTCCCCTGTGTAAAGAAACCTGATCTTTTCCCGGCTGATGTCAATATTTCTGTCACTGGCTGTGGGATCTAGATTAGGGTCAGATATAGGGATGTAAAAGAGAGGGGGAAAAACCCAACACATTTCCCTGTGAAGGCAGTTATTTATTTTACAGAGTTTTTTTTCATATAGTCTGTCTCCCTTGTAGTTTGTGGCGGTGGGAAAGGAAGGAGGAAAAAATACTCTTAGAAGAAGAAATACAGACCCTGCTCCGTGGCTGAGGCTAGAGGGAACTCGTTGCAAATTGTGAGGAGTTATCAGAGGGATAAGATTGCTGCAGGATCCGTTTCTTCATTTCGCAAACAATTAATTTGGCCTTGTTGTAATTGAAATAAAAAAAATAACGGATAAAAAAAATAATCTGAACGAAAGGCTGCGGCCGGTAGGGAGGGCAGCCAGGTCCTTGTCCTTTTGCTGGAGTCGGGGACGTGGCTGGGAGCTGGAGGGTGACAGCAGCCACTGCAGGAGGGTGAAGTGTCGGGGTCCATCCGCGGGTGATTCATTGCGGGAGAGACGCCGGCACCGGGCAGGGCAGTGACTTCACATTTAGGGGATTGTGGCGTGCCCTGCCATGAATATGTATTTTCAGAATGAGTGTATACACCAAAATCCCTTCAGTTTTTAGTCAATGGAGCCCTTACAATCAATCAGGTAGATGATACCATATGTGCAAAACCAATAGAGATCACAAAAATACATATTTATCCAAGCTGGTCCTTCAAGCTGTTGTGGTAAGTCAGATAAATTTTGCATGTTTTCAAAACTGGAGCAGCAGCGAGCAGAAAGCTGGAAAGGATGTCAGGAGCTGGTTCCTAATATAAATTCTGCTTAGCTGCTAGAAACTCTTCCTAGTTCCTCCTACCAACTCCCATCTACTTTAATCAACAGTTTGGGGGGTTTATCTCTTTTGCACTTTGAGGGGAAAAGGAGCACAGCAGAAATAAGAGGAGAAATAACTTTTGTAGCTGCGGTTAAGTGAGAGAGTGGAGACAGGAGTGGGGAAATAAATTGTTAAAATTCACAGTGTGAGATGGGGAATCAGCTGTAGCTGCAAATCTCATTGCTTTGGTTTAGTTTCTGCCACAACCTGCACATTAGCATTTTCTCTCTCTGAATTATTGTGAAGATTTATATTATATGTAATTACAATACAAAGAGGCTCTGCCAGATAAAGCTATTTGCTGAAGTACTGTTTTCAAAAAACACAGAGTCCTTTCACACTTTAACTTACACCTTTTCATTACCTGCTAATAAAAGTACAGTGGATAGATTTGCCTAAACATGTCTTGCTAAGAACATTAACCCCATGGGTAACTCTGGCCTTTTGAGATACAAGCTTTCAATTTTAATAATGTCTCCTTACAAAAAAAAAAAATACAAAAAACCCCAAAAAAGTAGTCAAGCAAAGATACTGAACTATTTGTGCCTCTTTTTGCCAATGTTGCAAGTGTCCTCATCCTGTAGATAACAGAGTTAAGTATAGAAAATGCATTGTGGCCAGGCTCCCAGATTCACTACTGCCATGTGAATTATAAATCTTACAAACAGGGGTGATACATCATTTTTTATTAAACTTATAACATGACTGCTGCACAAATAGTGTTTACATAGAAGGGTATACATTTAATTTACTCTCTGGGAACATTTCTAAAGAATATAAATTGCATTTTGAAAGCTTCCTTCTCCATAAAGTTCATCAATTTTTTCCCCTTCCTTTATTTTTTTATTTTTTAATTTTTTTTTCCTGGCATTTTAATTGGAGCATCCAAACCTCACGTCCTTACTCAAAGTATCAAAGACCAAATATGTCTTGTGCGGTTATAAAATCAACTCTAATTTTCTTCCTATGAAGTAGCAGATAATCAGCCTGTAAATTTTACCTACATTACTGTGGGGATGCGGAGCTATAAATTCCAACCAGTATGCAGGTTGGTGAAAATTGAGGTCTAGGCAGCAATGCATGTCCATAAACTTTTCTCAGGTTATTGGAATAGAACAAATCAAAAGCTGTTCCTGGTTGTATGATATTCTCTTTTGATAGACCGGGCTGCTTGTTGTTAGCAATCCAAGTGCAGAGGTTAGTCAGAGCAGAATGTAATTTCTAGCAATCTGACAGACCTGCGGATTGAAGCGGCAGGTTTTCCCTTCCGATTTCAGGGAATTGCTTCTTACTGTGACAAATGATTAGCTGTTATCTCAGACTGAATTTGATTTCTACAAGCAGCTGAGTCAGGTAACTTTGTGGTATTTGAGGGGGTTTTACAGGAAATGAAATCAGCTCCCCAGTCACATGCAGATCAAATGAAATCTTCCTGTTGGGGTAAAAATTGTGCTTTTTGGTTAACTACAGGCAAGTTTACCAAATACACATTTATATATTGGCGATTTTATGTATTTTATTGTTTTTAGCATCCCAGTCAAGC